>NC_058406.1:65160993-65257719 GCF_002201575.2 Neomonachus schauinslandi
CACCACCACCATCACCACCACCACCATCACCACCACCATCACCACCACCATTACCACCATCACCACCACCACACCACCTCACCTTTTCCACCTGTTTGCCTTCACCCCTATCTTTATATATTTGTGTAGATTTCCTTGATTTACTTCAGACACAGCATGTAAACTCTGGCCTCAGGGCCATTGCATTTAGGGTTCTTTCTGCCTGCAATACTTCTGTCCCAGGTATTTTATGACTGTGCTTTTTCATTCTTTTTTAAGTCTTTATTCAGAGCCCACCTATTCAGTGAAGAACTCTGTGACCATGCAAACTGACTCTTCTAATATTTCTAACCTGCATTATTTTTCTCCATCGAATTTATCACTGTCTCATGAACAAGGTATGCTATTTTATTTTACATGTATCATTTCCCTTTGGATTGGACAGGTCTTTTTTTTTCCTCATCCCTTATTTATTGTAGTATCCTAGGACCAAAAGTAATACATCACATATTGTAGAGGTTCAAAAAACATTCTTAAATGAATGAAATATATTTTAGTCCAAGCTTAGACTAAAAAAAGGTAGTCTTATTATTTAAAAAATAATAAAGAGCAATGACCCTGGTAAAGAGAATAAAGTAGAGACAGTTTTACTACTCTCAAAGCATATATTTAACCTGAACCGTATGTTCAGACTAATTAGAACTGGCATTTGGAATCATAGCCACCATTTTTGAGGTTCATCAATCAAAAGTGATGATAACTCTCACCCCATTTTCTTTACTTCAGTACATCAATATGGTATGAACTACCAGCCAACCAGCAGATTAGGATAAAAATATTTTCCCTAATTAATTACTGGTACATTATTACCTGGCACTACAGAGTGCTAAATCATTCCAACAAATCGACACTCAGTCTCATTACTTCTCATACCTATGATTCAGATTATATTGAAAATATATGCATTTGTAACTTTTTGTAGTGTGGTTTTAATACCATTGTTTCAAGTGAAGTTCACTTTTAAAAGGTAATAATCCATTTAAAGTATACATTAGGAAGACAAAAGCAGTTGGAATATCTCCGGATATAACAAAACCAAAGTAATGAGTGAAAAAGAGAAAATAAGCCCTATTTGTATTTACCAGCGCCATGGCAGATTATACTTTGACTGAAAATATTGACATTATTCATATTAATTAAATGCATCTTATGTGCGTCACGATTTAGTAATTCAGAGTAGAATTTTCTTAAGTCAATTCTAAAAATGAAAAATCTATATGAATTCAGCTATGAAGTTAAATGCTTCAAACTTCAGCATTCCGAATAAAACTGTCTCCACTTTTCTGTTCGGTTACTTAAATGCTCTCTGAATTTTTGGTGTTTCTGTAATTACATTTTAGATACAGTTTTACCTGTTTCATCAAAAGTAAATTAACAGAAGAGCAAATGTCCTAAAAATGCATTTTATTTTATGTTCTATGAAATTTTAATCACAAAAAATGTGAAGACAGGAATAAAACATCATTTTTTCTAAAATTTTAAGTATAAAATATTAGGATTTTGGAACTCCTTTGATGAAGAACATTGAGCTCTGGGCACAATTTTTCCTTGATCTCTACCAATAACACAGAAAGGCCAAAAAAGATACTTAAAAGTAATTTTTGATATTGTTTTCCCTAAATGACCCTTACCATCACATCTTACTCTCATAATCATAATCATAATCATAATCGTAATCATAATCATAATAATACCGAGAAATAGCTTCCTGGTTTCAAACATCTACTATGAACTAAATACTGTATGGACATGATCTCAAACACTACAACAAATAGTAGCCAAGTTACCCTTAAAGGGCTACATTATATATATACAACATATAGCCTTCGAGGGTCTATTATTATCCTCATTTTATAGGTAAAGAAACTGAGTCTCAGACTGAATGGTAAATTGTATCATTATCCCCGATTCTTTAAGACTTCCTGCATCCATGAACTTTGTCTTGGGACAGTTTCTTTGAACAAAGGGGTGGAGTATATCTTCTATTCTTTGACTGTGGATGACTTGCTTTGGAAAATAGAATGTGTGAAATTTTAAGTCTAGGCTTTTTAAGGACTGGTGTGTTTCCACTTCTTGCACTATTGCCATTCCAATATAAAGTACACATCTTAACTTGCCTGCTAGTCCAAAATTAGTAAAAAAAAAAAAAAAAAAAAAAAGGGTCAGAGCTGCCCCAGCTGATACACAGACCTGCAGTGAGAAGCAGAGCTGCTTAGCTATTATAGGCTGAAACAGGAATTTCCAGCTAAAGCCAGTCTAAATCAAATGAATTCTAGCTGGCCTAAAAATGCGTGTATTACAATAGATGATTTTAGTTTTAAGGCATGATATTGTGGGCAAGTTTGTCAAGCAAGAACAGAAAACCAATACGAGGAAGTTAGTATTTGCTCAAAGTTTCACAGCTATTATATGGGAGAACCAGTTTCTAAACCTAGGATGATCTTAATATATTGTCTCAAATTCTTAAGCATTATGATTCTTCTCTTATTGCCAAGTCTTCAAACCATCCAGAATTGGTAATGACAAATATGAATGTATTTCAGGACCATAATCCACGCCAAGTCAATGCTCAACAGAGTGATCATACATTTGGGTCTGCCTGACACAGACACAGTTTTCTTTTTTCCTAACATAATTATTAATAGTGCCTCTTTGGGCCCTGAAAAGTTCCAGTTATTATAGGTTTATCCTAGTGAACACTAATAAATCTAGTGATAAGTCACTTCGCATTGTCTTCATCCTGATAGAGAATCAAAGGTAAAGAGCTAGTTGGAGAACAAAAATATGATATGATGTCAATGATGAACAAAAGGGAGACTAGAGGCAATGTGACCCTCAAGACCATCTTTCCATTAACTGTGATGGGAAATAGAACTAAGGAAAGATGATCAGTTTTATACCTATTGATTTTGAGGTACCCGAGGGGGTTGGGTTATTTGCATAAAGATGTTTTAATTTGGGATTTTTTAATTTTCCAGTGGGTTTTAGTCAGTAAGAGAGCCCATCTGAGAATCTGGAGAGTGAAGTGAGATTGAATCCCAACCTTAGATTAATAAACCGTATCATTTGGACACAGCAAGTAGTCTCTATAAACCTTCATTGTTCTTCCATAAAACTAGGAAGACAATACTACACCATTCAACCTATAGGGTTATGAGAATTAAATGAAATCGTGTTTATGGAAGTGTTTTACAGTCAGCAATGTTAATTTTAGTTTTAAACACTATATTATTGCAGTAACGAGAGCCCTTGAAGTTTACTATTACAATTTAGAATAATATATTTAATTCTGGTATATTATATTTATATTAAAAATGTGAAAATGAAAATCCAATTCTGATTATCCATGAGCAGTAAATGTTGTCTTTATAGGTAATATTAATACTGTGACTACAGTCTCTAAAAGTCTATATTTAGTAGTACTTACACTTAGTAAGACTAAAGAAGTATCAGTTAAATTATAATGAAACAGCATTTATTAAGAACCAAAGCATGTAGCTCTATGAAATCTGTGAAGATACTTGGCTTTAACTATATTTAAATACTCCTTTTATGTATTTTGATATCTTTAACATCATTAATCCATGATAACTACAATAGTATAACTATTTTTATCGTGGTAAAATACACATAATATAAAATTTACCATCATAAGACTTTTATGTGTGCAGTTCAATAGTATTAAATGCATTCATAACGGTGTGCAACTGTCACCAAAATCCATCTCCATAACTCTTTTTATCTTATAAAACCAAAACTCTGTATCCATTTAAAAATAACTCCCCACTCAACTTGATTTGCTCTCATTCAAATTAAGGGGCAAAAGAAGTTGAATCTTGTCTGGCAGTAGATAATATCTTTCTGATCCTCTATAAGATTACATATCAATTCTCAGCACTTAATTTAAAAAATAAGTAAGGCATACCACTTCGGAAAAATCTTTAGCAGTGCTCACTAAAACTTAAGATATACAATCCTATGGACAAAAGTATCCAACAAAATTGCTTTCATATGTGAAACAGAAGACATGCATACAGATGTTCATAGTGAATCATTAGAGCCATCCCAACCAAACTGTAAACAACCCAAATAATCATTAACAAAAGAATGGATAAATAATTCTTACACATTCATATAATGGAATACTACCATGCAATGAAAATGAATGAGCTTTTTTGTATATGCAACAACATGGCTGAAACTCACAGACCTAATGCTAAGCCGAAAAAGGTAGACACAAGAGTAGTTACGGGATGACTCCACTCCCATGCTGCTCAGAAACAGACAAGGATAATCCATGGTAACAGAAGCCAGAAGAATGGTGCCACTGGGAGATAAAGAGTAGGAGGAAACATGAGGGAGGCTTCTGAAACTTTGTTAATATTCTATTTCTTGCCTGGGTAGTGGTCCACAAATATGCTTACTTTGCAGATGTATCAAGCTGTATGCTAAAGATTTATAAACTTTTCTGGTTACATGTTATGTTTAAAAAATAACTAGAAATGTGCATAGGACAGCATTTTCACTCACCTATTTGCTCTACCAGATATTATTGCATAAAAACTATCTGATATTTGCACATTAGGTAAATGAAATGGAGTGATGCATTTAAATACACATAAGTTGGAATTTTTTGTAAAGGATAATAAATGTTTTATAAATTTTTCATGGGCATTTAGGCACTTCTTTGCTTATTTTCAGCATTCCTCTCATTTTTTACCTTTTATTTCTAATTGAACCATAACAAATTATTACTTCTCTGTTTATATTTAAAATGTCCACAAGGTGTTTACTCTGTGTTAGACACTGTTTTAAGCACTTTAGCTATTATTTATATTATTTGATTTAATCCTTGCTGTAACCACAAATATTTATGCATGTAAACATATATTTTAACAACATAATATATATATAAATATGTGTGTATATATATTATTGTATATATGTATGTATGCATGTATATTATACGTATCTGTATCTATATTCATCTATTTCTCTCTCTACATAATTGTCAACAACACATTTGTAAACAGATATAAAACCAATGATAATAAAATATGCATTTAGCCCTCAGGCAAAAGGGGATCATGATTTGCAAATATTCTTACATTTTTTTTTAGATTATCCTTTAGATCCCAATTTAAATGCTTACTTTTTTGCAAGATAAGTTTCTCTGTCAAATGATCTTTTAATTTCATTAAGACTTATCACAATTTAAATTATCTTTATACTTTTATTTTATACTTATATTTATGTGTTTATTTGTGTAATGTCTAACTCTTCCAAAGGGCTGTATACCTAGGGTCAAGATTCTGTATACCTAGGATCTAGAATTCTGTATACCTAGGGTCTAGAATAGTTTTTTGTTTTTTTGTTTGGTTTGGTTTTAGTTTTTGCTTAAAGGTGGTATTCAGAGTATCTATTGAGTGAATTAATAAGGGAATAAATAAATCAAGACAGAAAATCTGAAAAATCTTGTAGTGATATCACACTCTGTGAGGCATCTGTGCGTTAACTTTGTAGGTTTCGGATACTTAAACTTGAGGAGTTCCACCATAAGTAATCCCAGAAAAAGTATATTACATTATATTTTCAGTTGCTTGTATATCTAGAACTCTTATCCAATTGGAAAAAGACATTTAAAAAAATAAACTTTAAGTCAGCTTTTCTCCTTAAGACATAGGAATTGTGAACATAATAATAAGGGTATGACAGATGAAATTTCTCAAAAGTAAATCTTTATGAGTGGCTTAAAGAAATACCGAGTTTAGACAATGGGGTATGTAGGGAGATTGCCTGAGTGTGGTGGCTTGAACACAGCTACATACCCCACTCTTAACTTCAGTTTGTCTCTCACTGAGTCACAATAGGTCCTGGGGACCAAGGTCAGCTGCATTCAAGAAATATTTTTGGTTCTTGACAAGGAAATTTGATGGGATTTCCTCTCTTTTCCTTTTGTGCTAGGCAAAAGCCTAGGAGGAACCTCTGGACACTTGAGGAGAACATAAAAGAGGGAAAACACAGGAAGACATTGTTCCAACGACACAGGAATGAGGAAGGTCTTGGCATAAGGCTTTTATGAACATGTCTAATCTTCTTAGTGACAATAGCACAAATGGAGTTGAAATGTTGACTGATCGACCTCCCTGAGGCTGGGACACCTATGTGATTATAGAGAAATATATATGGAGAAATTCTAAATATTAAGACATAAATGACTCACCTTAGAAAAATATTTAATACTAATGGCAACTGGTTAATATCTTTAATATAGGAAATTATCTTATCGTGTCCAAAGAAAGACAAATTATACAATAGAAAAATGAACATGATTTGTTCAGTGAAGTATAGGTAATTTACTGAAGAGCAAACCTAGAAGGGTACAAAATGTAATTGTTCAAAATTGACAGTATTCAAGAAAATGCAAAATAAAGTAAATGATATATCATTTTATGCTAATCCGAATGTCTAAAAATAATTAAAGCATTGCTGGTATAATGTGGACTTTACAGGTGTTGGGTGGAAAACAGTCTTTAAGCAAACAGTAATGTTAAAATAAAAATTATTTTTTATATCACAATCCCATTCTGTGGATTGGAAAATATTCAATCTTCAGATATGGAGATGTAAGCACAAATGATTACACACGAAATGATTTTTTGTAGATACATTGTTTGAAATGGCAAAACACTAAAAATGAGTATGCTTATTAGCTGAAGATGAATAAAATTTGGTACAACTCCAGGGAATATTAAAATACGGGTAGTTCCATGAAATGTTTAGGGAGAAAAATAAGCTTCATAAACATGTATAGAAATGACCCTATTTCTGGTAAATAAATAATTATTGAGTTTGTGCCTTTGTATGAATATATATATTTTTTCAAAATACAAATTGAAGGGGCACTTGGGTGGCTCAGTCATTAAGCGTCTGCCTTTGGCTCAGGTCATGATCCCAAGGTCCTGAGATCAAACCTCACATTGGGCTCCTGGCTCAGCGGGAAGTCTGCTCTTTTTCCCTCTGCCTCTCTGTGTCTCAAATGAATAAATAAAAAGCTTTAAAAAAAATTGGACAAAGAAGGGTTGCTCCTGTGTTGATGTAGGTGGAGAAGAAGAAAATTGATAGTGAGCAGCTAATGATAAAAGTTACATGATACTAAATTAAACAAAGAACAATAGAATATAATAAAGACCCGGGGTGCCTGGGTGGCTCAGTGGGTTAATTATCTGACTCTTGATTTCAGCCCAGGTCATGATCTCAGGGTCCTGGGATCAAGCCCCATATAGGGCTCATTGCTTAGTGGGGAGTCTGCTTGAGGATTCTCTCTCCCTCTCTCTCTGTGCTCTGCCGCCCCAAGTCACACTGTTCTCTTTCTCTCTCTCTCCCCAAAATAAATAAAAAATATTTTTAAAAATATGTAATAAAGACCCACACATACCAAAACCTGCTGAGCATATATGCTTGTGCCCTTATTATCTATTTTTTGTCTTATCCATCTTCCTAGCAATAGCCAATTTCTCTTTGTCCACAAAATCCATCTTCTTTCAAATACTACAAGTGAGTAGGGAAGGGTTGGGGTATAGGCAGGGAGAGGTAGGAGGCCCCCTGACAAGGCTCTTGTACTATTCCTGGCATGCAGAGATGCTGAGATAGAGCAAAACAAGGGATAAGGGAACAAACCAGACCACAACGTTCTGGACGTCAGAGGTATTTTTATGGCAGTTACATCGTAACCACAAAAAATGACCAGACCTCAAAGAAGAAGTAAACCATTAAGGATTATCAATAATCCTTGCTCAAACCAAGACGTCACAAGAATTTCCAGGCCACAAGCTTCCTAGTCAGTTATCAATAAAACACGGCCAATAAAAGCCCACAGTGGCAACGCATTCAGGACCCCCTCTCATTCTAGAGAGCTCTTTATCTTTGTGCTCTCAACTTAAGTTAATAAACTATCACTTCACCCTTTTGTGTCTGCGAGATTCATCCTTCAACTCCGTGGAACAAGACCCTGTAACAAAAACACCCTACCAATTTTCTTTTCTTTTTTTGAAGATTTTATTTATTTATTTGACAGAGCGATAGAGAGAGCCAGAGTGCACAAGGAGGGGAATGGCGGAGGGAGAGGGAGAAGCAGGCTTCCCGCTGAGCAAGAAGCCTGATTTGGGGCTCGATCCCACAACCCTGGGATCATGACCTAAGCTGAAGGCAGATGCCTAACCAACTGAGCACTCAGGTGCCCCAACCCTACCAATTTTCTTTCTTTAGTCTTCATCATCATTTTTTTTTCTCTTTTCTCAACCTCTTTTGAGACTATTGCTGCCTCCAGCCACACCCTATCCCCTCTTAGAGCAAAATTCCACAAAGTCCTATTCATGTTCTCTAGCACATCACCAAATACACTCTTGTTAAATTCAGAATGGCCCTCATATTGATAAATCCAATGACCAATCCTCTATTTTCCTCTTACTTGATCAATTAATACTATTTAACTTACTAGGTAATTTCCTTTTTTTCAAAAACCTTTTTCTCTTGGGCGCCGGGACTAAATTCTTATTAATAGCTTGTCTTTTGATCTGGCAATTCTCTTGGTTATCCCATCTAGTCCTGAGGCTTAAAACAAGCTCTCCATTGCAGTCTTGACAATGCCATAATGTTATCCTTGCTTTTGCTTTTTTTCCTCTTACATCCCATATTTAATTATCAGTAAATCCTATATATCCAGCTTTCAATCTGTATTCATAATCTGACCACCTTTCCTATTTCCACTGCCACCAGACTTGTAGAAGAAGTCAATAGTGTGCAACATCAATTAAATAGTCCTGTCTACTCTTCCACACTTTAGTTCTGCCTGTAACACAAGGATGGAGTTGTCAGATGGGTCTCTCTCTGCTCAATTCCCTCTCTAGGCTTCCCATCTGCATAAGTGCAAAAGCCAAGATCCTCACATTGATTTATAGTGTTGTGTCCCATGATTTTCGCTCTTCCCTGCTTTATTTTTATCCATAGCGTTTTTATTACCGTAAACATAACATATTTTTCCTTTTTGGTTTCTCTTATTGTCTGCTTTCCATTCTAGAATGGAGCTTAAGGGGCGATGGCATTTTTGTAAACTTTGTTCTCTGATGTTAAACCATGTCTGACATGTGGTTTGTAATTAATAAGTATTTGTTTAGAGAATAAACAAAAGAATATATAATCTAATGTATGTGTCATCATAAAAATACATGTATGTGTATAAAGGAATATTAAAAATAAAATAAAAATGAATGTCTATATAGAATCTCCTATAATTTCAATACACTTAAAATATATCAATCTAAGGAAGATATATTGTATTAGTTTAGTATTTTATAGAAATATAAGAAAATAGATTAATTTGGAACTTTTGAGAGATTTTGAACCATATGAAGAAATTATTGTTATCTGAAGTTTTAAAATGATTATGGAGCTTTAAAGTTTTGAAAGGGCTATATATAAAATAATTTTAGAACGTTTTTACTATTTTAGAGTTTGCTTTCAAATATCCATCAGCATATTCTCCATGTTCTTCATTCCTAGTAAAGCTAAGTAAAGTTTATGTTGCTTATTATAAAAGTTTGAAATAATCATCATGAATTTAACTAATAATGGAAACTTCACTTTTATGGATTTTAAAATATAGTATGAAACACTCCCATAAGGACACTCTTCTTATTATGTTTTGGAAGTATTTTTAGATGAAACATAATTTTTTGTTTTACTTTTCAAATAGAAAGTACTAAAATTTTTAATTTAAAATGATCAATAAGTAATAGGAATATTACATAAGGCTTTCGCTTCTTAAACTGACACTCAGAATTCTTTATGATTTGTAATAACTATGAGAACAAAAAAGAGGATTAAACATTGATTCCCAATAAATTGAAAAGATTAGTGCTTTCTTTGGCCTAGAACCTTGCTGAGACGCTCAAGATAGACTGGCACATTTTAAAATGGTAATTGATACCTTAAAAACACAAAATGTTATAGGTTTAAAAATGAAGTCTTGTAGATGAAAAAAATGGCAAAATAGCTCTTCTTTAATACCGTCTTTCAAATAACTGAATAAGTACTGCACATTTTTAAATGCAAATTGCTGATGTAGTGACAATATAGTTTCTACTAAAATGAACTATTTATTTACTGTATTCAAGATAGAACTTGATTTGTTGCAAAGCATTTTGACGCTTTTCAGAATGAAGGACTGTGGCAGCTCTAAGAATTTTATCTATATACAAATGCATAATTTAGGAAAAAGTCACCTACATGCGCAAGAGCTTTTCTTCCTTTTTTTGTGGGGGGGAGTTTATTAAGTCATGGTGAATATGGGCTTGACTCAGAATTTCTTGGACTATCAAGTCATAGTTAATCCTACAAGTCACTTAATAAATTAATGGATTCTTATAGTGAGGTCTGCTTAATAGATGAGCATTACAGCCTGGCTTTATTTATTTGTAGGCAAATGGTTGAGAAACTATCACGGTTTCTGGTTATTAAGAATAAGGATTTTGAAGAAAAAATGTGACCTGATAGATTTTCCAAAGGCCTCTATTTGAATCCCAGCTTCATCCTACATGTGTGTGGTTTTGAACAAGTCATTTATCATGTCTGAGCATCAGATTTCTCTTCTGAACAATAAGAATAACAAAAAGTCTTGGGATATTGCATGTGAAAACTCAATATAAAAAGCGAAGTGTTTCTAGTAGTATGTATTATTATAATAAAGGAAGATACTTAGAAATATGTAAGACCATTGAGTAAATTCTTCATGAAGTAAAAACATAAGTTGTTCAGAGTAATGTCCATCTGCCCTTGGTTTACATGGTGATGGGTATCACTGAGAATTTAAAGGATATTTTTAGAGATTAAGGAGATGCAATTGTGTTGTGTGTGTGTGTGTGTGTTTGGTTTAGAACCCCTAAGGCTATGTCTAGACCATGGCAAGCACTCAGATGGTTGGGGCATTTTAAGGATTCCACAAATTTCAGTTGCTTCTTCAACTAGTGCCAGTCGACCATTTCAAGTGAATTTTTCACTCAGACTGGTTGATTTTCTGGCCCATTAAGACAGCTGATTCAATTCAACTGAGTTTATATAGCTTAATCCCCCATGCATGTTGATTGTCCTACCAAGTGGCAGCAGACCACAGTCACAGGTAATCTTTCATGTACTTCTCTCATCTCCATTTGATATTTCTTTGCTTTTAATATGGGGTTGGGCGTGAGATTGCTTTTGGGCCTGAAGTCCTTGGAGTTGCATCATTAGGTGCTGAAAATGATAGCTGGAAAACCAACAAACTTAGTTTTTTGCTTTTCATAAAGGCATATCTCTGTTAATGGAGAGCTGGTTCAAGTTCCACTGCTAGGCTCTCTCTCAAGGAATTTAAGATATGGGGCTGCACTGCTTGCCTTTAAAGTGCTTTGGATTTTTTAAGAAGTTATCTTTAAAAAAAAATACTGAGTTTAAGAAGACAATAGACACCTTTAGGTCAAGAGGCCTATATATGGATAAGTAAATTTAATGATTTATTGTTTCTATGTCCAGAAGAGAAAAATCTGATTAGGGAAAAACTATCTATAGGATATCTATTATCTTTGTATGTTTTTTATAGATCATATTAAAGAGTTCACATTTTATGCTAAGTGCAATAGGAAATCATAAACAGGAGAGTTATATAATCTTAATTACATTTTAGAGATTATTCTGGCTACTGTGTGAAGGATGATTTGTAAAGAGACAAGAATGGAAATAGATTAGTTAACAAGCTATTGCACTGATCCTAGTGAGAAATGAGGTTTGTTTGTTTGTTTGTTTGTTTTCAAATTTTTACTTAAATTCTAGTTAGTTAACATATAGTGTAATATTGTTGTCAGGAGTAGAATGTAGTGATTCCCACTTACATATAACACCCAGTGAATGAGGGGGTTTTGACTGAGATTGGGAGCAACAGAGGAGAAAATGCTTATATTCTACATATAGTTCGGGAGTAGACCTGAAAGGTGATGTTAATTAATAGATTTGTTGCAGAGAGCTTAACTGTATAACAAAGAATTATGGTTGAGTGTTCGGCTTTTTGAGATGTAGAGAAAAACCAAAATCAATAAGAGATGGAAGAGACTACAAGAAGCTGATTTGGAGACAGAAGAATAAAATGTTCTCTTTAGAACAAGTTAATTTTAGAACAATTTGTATTTGGGACAACCAAGTGGAGATGTTGGGTGCTAGTTGGATATGTGAGTTTGCATTTCAAGGAAGAATTTAGGCTTCAGTGAGAAATTTGCAAGTTAAATATTGTAAGACATGCATTTGGATAAAATTACAGAGGAGGGGAGGTAGTATGGTTGAATTAAATTCCTTCTATTTGAAGTAGTTAGAATAGTTTCTTTTTGTCTGCTTAGACCCTGACTGATAAAAATAATATATATAATATTTGTGTTATATATATATATATATATATACACACATATGCTATATATTATACGTATTATATATAATCTTTATCATTTTATGTATATTATTTAATACATATATTTTATCTATCCTTACAACAAATTACACTGTTCATTAGGACAGCTGTCATTGTTAATGAAGAACAATTTTACTACAGGTTTTGTATAAATATGGGTTATCAAGTATACTGGAATCAGAACTTACAAGCATATTTTTGTCCTCTCGTTGAGTTTTAATATTATTCTTTCTTTCATAGTTGCAATTTTCATGTTACTTATGATGTTTTAATGGTAATACGGAAGTTCAGCACTATTGCTTTACACTTCTTAGATATTTCCCCTAGCATTCGTAATAAAATGGTCTTACCCTTTTCTGAGCTTCCCTCCTTAAGGAAACTTTTGTATTATTTCCCTTCACCATCTAAGCTAGAGCTTATTTTTTTTGTTCTCCTCATCGCTCGTTCCCTCTGAATTTATGAAACTTTACTACCTTGATAATCTTCCTTTCCCAGCATGTCTCCTGTAATCTGTTCACATTTATCTTAGCACTAATACAACTAATATTTACTTCATACTTATGGCTAACTCAACCTTGTCGCTCTCTTCAGATTAACACTGAAACATATTTTCAAATTTTTACACCTCAAGCATTTGCTCCTAGCTGGAGGAGCTTTGCTAAGAGAATTTTGAAACAGAGATATATTCTTTTATTGTTTGCAAATTTTTAAGAACATTTTTTTTTAACTGTGGCTGTTAACCAAACATTTTAGTGTTGATTTACTATGAATGGTATAGTGAATAATTTCTTCCAGGGTAGAACTAGAACCTATTATTACAAACTACAGGAAGACAATTCCAGCATAAGAACAAAAGTGTCCAAAGATAAAATGAACTGTCTCTACAAGCAATGAGTTTTGCAACCCTGCAGGATGGAACCAGATCAGTAGGAATACTATTTGACGTACATATTATATAGGAAAACTATCAGGGAACAGGCAGCATTATGTTTAAGACCACCATTTTGAGAAAGACACAGAGACAGGTAGACAGATGGACTTATATTTAAGTCCAAGCTAAGACATTTTATAGCTATGTGACCTTGAGCTACATACTTAACATCGCTAAGCTTCAAATTCCTCTACTGAAAAATGAAGTTAATGACCTTTGTGGGTGTTGTGAGGCTTAAATGAAATTCAATGAAAGACTGTAAAATAATTATCACAATGACTACACATAGTTAGCTCTGAAAAAAAAAGTAGCTATTATTATTATTAATAGATCAAATTGGTTGATTTTATAGACCCTTCCAATTATGAGGATCTGTGATTACATAATTCCATTAGAACAGCAAGTTCCTCCAGACTCAAAGTTATATTTTAGGACATGGAAGAAGTAAATGCAGAGATTATTTAACCATTAGAAAAAGAATTATGAGGGATGTTAATGTCTCCCTCTGTGATTTATGTAAAGATGCAACTCTATATGAATATCTAGATTTAGGCTTACTTATATGAATATAAATACCCATTAACAGTTTTATAAATTAATGTGTAAAACCAAGGGGGAGGAAAAATATTTTCATAATGTTATACCTTAGACTTAGACTTAACTAATAAGCATTATGGATTTGGGAATATAGGTTAAATTAACTTTTCTGTAGAGTAATATCAAAAAGCAGACAATAAAAATTAGTAGGGTTAGCACTATTTGACTTACTTGTCTTAAACATAGGGCGACACACTAAGAATTTAACAATGGTTGATCTTCATAACTACATTAGAAATGCATATCATCCTCATTTTTACAGATGAAGAAACTGAGGTTTAAAAGGTTAAGCAAGTTTCCAATCTGAAAAGCTTTAACAAATGAATGTGTTTAAAGGAATTCAGGTCTCAGCTTTTAATGTCTAGCCTTTATGCTTGTATACAAAAGAGTTGCTCCAAATCAGTAGAGTCTGGATTTTATGGATAAAAAGCTAATTTAAGGAGCTGGAAAGTCATGATCATTTTACAGTTTAGAAGGTAGTGCTGTTTCTGGCTTTCAGATTGTATCTTCTAGCTAAACTCACAAAAGTTACTAAACTTCTATACTTCCTGGAACAAAGTATAGGCTTAGTACATATTTATCAAATGAATGAACCATAAAAATAATGCCAATACAATTTTTACACTTATATTTATTTAGTTATTTTTTAATTAAAATTTTCACCATGATCCCTACAACGAGGTGGGTAATACCTACATCAGCAATTTTACCCCTGATTATATATACACGACTGCACCGAGTTATTTTTAAAAATACAAATCCACATGGAATGACACCTAAAATAGTTTTCTTTAAAATAAATAACATAATGACCAATTGTTACATTATTTTTCCAGTCTTTTATGAATTACATTCTTAAACCAAGAAAAACAAATCTCCCCTGAGCCTCTGAGATAATTTCTTTAACTGTGGAGCAAAGGGAGTGATCTATGCTGTGCCATCTGATCCCGGTGTAGCTAGTAACTGCAAATGTTATTCATAGTCATATAAATATCTAATCCCTGCGAATCTTGCCAAGCTATTTGCCTCAGTGATTTACTTCAATAGTGAATTACAGATTGATTCGGAGTCATATTAAAGGTATTTCTGTTAAAATGTAGATTTTAGTTCCCCCAATGTCATCTTATCCTCATATTTTAGTACTTACTGAAAAAAAAAATGTTCCAAAGATTTTTGCTGAACCACTCATTATTTTTTGAGCCTATTAAATCTTTGTCTTACTGCTATTGTATTCCTAAACAAATACACAATCTATTTGTCCACTTTTAATTTAACAATTGAACACGCTGTCAGTTGTTCCTGAGTGTTTTCTGACAAAGTACCTGAAATAAATGTAGCTAAGTATGAGGCTTCCATTGATTTATGTGATTTCATGTTAATAGTTTTCATATTATTCCATATGCTCAAATTAATACCTACAAGTGTTCTATTGGCTACTTTAAATGCTCTTGCACATTGAGCAACTTTCTCATTGAACTATCCATAACGACTCCTAAATGCTTTCCCTAAGAGGTTCAGGCTAATTCAGAACCCATCAGTGTGCATGGAAAGTTTAAATTATGTTTCCCAATATGCATTACCTTGCACTTATCTGCACTAAATTTAATCTGTCATCACGTTGCCCAATCGCCCAGTTTAATTAGATCCTTCTGGATTTCTTCATAATCCCGCATGTTTTTTCACTAACCTAAATAATTTGTGGTGATCAGCAGAAATTTAACACCTCACTATCTACTGTATCCTCCAGATCACTCATAGAATTTAACTGCCCCCTGCCTACTCTCAGCATCTTGAGCACCCTGCTACGAAGCTGTTTCCTCTGGAGAAATATACACTCTTCATTTCAAATAGCTTAATCCACATTTATCCATAAGAAAATTCTACCAGTTTTATGTGAGCTGTCAGTACATTTTCAGTGAATTTCAAATGTGAAAGGTCTTTCTACAAGTATATATTGAATTTTTTTATCCTTTTAGAATATTGTGTAAGTGCCGGATTTGGAGAAGACACAGAATTAATAGAAGAGTAAATGAGTTCTAAGATTTCCTCCAAATGTCAGAATATCACATGTTTACAGCACTGCTGGAAAGAGACGAGAAGATTAAGATTCATCGAATACCTAGCAGTAGCTGCTGCCATGTATGCTTGGCATTGCCCTCTGCACTTCATGTGAATAAGCTCAAACACTGAGGACAACTTTAATTATCACATGATTTCAAATAGGGAAACAAGTTCAGAGATGCTGATTCACATGCAACAGAAATAGTCATAAACCTTCCCACTGGACCACAGAGTCTCCCAAGTGATTTATAATGCAGTCACTAAATTAATTTATCCCTTGTTTTCTCTTATTTTCTTTAACTATTTTTGAGAAATTTTATAGATTTCTTAAATATAAGCAAAATTAGTGTCTTCAGTCATTTTATAACTTGTCATATGGTATTATACTGGGCTTTTCTGGATATTTATTTTTAAAAAGTGTTTGCTAATGAATTTATATTTCTATGTTCCTCAAATTGATCATCAAATCATTCACTATATTAACAGATACTATGTTTTTGAAAGGAATGTCCTTTTACATTTATGTGTCATGAAAACAATGCATTTAATAATAACTAGTATTTATATATTATATTATCAATTAAGACACTTGGTGGGTGAAAAACAAACTCAAACTGGCTAGTGATAGAAACATTTTCGCTGGCTTATTCAAATACCAAGGAAGGTTGGATGCAGAGGAAGGTTTAATTCAAGTGAAGTCACAAGAACCCAGCTCCCTCCATCTTTTGACAAAGCTCTCCCCCACACTGGTTTTAGGTCCAGGTGCTACATGATAGCAAACTGGCTGGGAGGAGCTTGAAGTATGTGCTTCAAGATTTAAGCCTGGTGGCAGAAGGCTGGCAATCTTTTCTTCCAACAGCCTTAACAAAAGAGTCATTGTAAACTATTTTCTCTGGTTGGGTCATTGCCCAACCCTCAACATTTCCCCTCCTCAGCTTTATTGAGATATAATTGATACATAACATTGTATAAGTTTAAGGTGTACAATGTGATGATTTGATACGTGTATGTATATATATTATGAAATTATTACCACAATGAGGTCAGTTAACATATTCAACCCCTCACATAGTTACCATTTGTGTGTATGTGTGTGTGTGTGTGTAGTGAGAACATTTAAAATCTACTCTTTTAACACCTTTCAGGTATGTAATACAGTATTGTTAACTACAGTCAGGTGTAACCGGAGCCAGGCCTAAATCATACCTCCACTTTGAATGCTGCAGTTAGAATCAACTATAACACAAGAACACAGACCAAAAGTGGGGAAAATGGGCATGTTTGTTCTGAACACTTATAAACCATATTCAGGGACAGATTCCTTGCTATCATCAGTGGCCCTGATAAGTGTAGGAATATTGTAATAAATGTATCTCTTTAGTATATCTATACTTTAAGTTTTCCCAGTATCACTTGCAGAACTCTTGTATCCTACAAATTTTCCCAACCTCAAGTTTTCCCTCTGCGTTCTAAATCTTCATAAGCAATATCATTCAACTAACACATTTACAACACTAGCTAAAATAAACTTTCATATATGGAAGATGTTCAGCCACATAAAAACATTTAAGGTAGGTTGTATTCACATGATTCAGGTAAAAAAGATGAATCTCGGAGTTGATAAATTACTAGATGTAGTCCCACCCTTTGTACTTCCTGGAGCCTAGACTAGAACATAGTTCATCTTAACTCAAACCCTGTGTTCTTTCCACTAGCTTTGCCTTATCCAATCCATATCCATGTAAGCTTTCATTCTCCCATTTAAAGCAGACACTGGTCCAACTTTTTGCTAATTACCAAGTCTGTCATAGATCAATTAACATAATTATTCATGCCCCCACCGTATGTCTACCACAATAGTTAATCACTCCTCTATTATTGAATATAAGGTAATGTCCCATTTTTTGGTTCCTACAAATAACATAGCCATGAAGGTCTTTGTACATAAATCTTTGCTCGCATCACCTTAGGAAAAATTACTTGAGAGAGAATTGCTAGTTTAAAGAGTATGAACATTTTAAGGGTTTTTGAAACATAATGCCAAATTGCTTTTCAGGAAGGTTGTAATTTATGTTCCTGCCAGAAGCAAACGAACACAGCAGTTTTAATTTGCTTTGGGGTGGGGTTGGGACTGGGAATTAATAGTATCACATTTTTACAGCACTTGAGGGGAATTTTACTCCCTCACCTCTGTGTTACTCTCATGGCTACACAGTTTTTTATGGTAAGGGAAGTATCAAATCAGGCACTTCTAACTCAAAACAACAGAGAACTTTTCTGGGTCCCTAATAGATTGGCTAAAGGAGAGAGTAGAATAAAGGGCAGGATCAGAGTAGATACAGGGGTGAACCGAGAAATGGGATTGTTGTTTAACTGAATGTTGCTGCAAGCTCCTTTCTTATTTTGCCCACAAGCCATCCTTTTCAGGGAACAAAATGCACATGAGAAATTCCATCAAAGTAGATTGTGCATTTGCTCAAACTGGGCCTGGGCCTATAATGTCCACTGCCCCCGAGTTGGCTTTCTGTATCAGTACAGGAAGTGAAGAACATTAAAGAAAACAGCCTCAGCTAAAACCATTCCCCCAGCTCTGGGACTACTGTGCATACCATCTGAGATGCCTTAGTTTGGCTTAAAAAGCTGAGTTTCTAGAATTCCCTACATATTTATTTTAATACACCTAAGATGACCCTCACAATAAACTCATGTTTCTGAAAACATGGACCACCAGAGTGTTCATCAACTAGGGCGATTTGTTGCAAATTCCTGGACACTCCTGGGAACTTACTGAAACAGAATCTCTGGGGATGCAACTCAAGAATCTAAATTTTTAATAAGTGGTGCTTCTCAGACTTCAATGTACATACGCCTCACTTAGATATCTTGTTAAATGTAGATTATGACTCAGTTTTTCTGAGGAGGGGGCCAAAGATTCAGCATTTCTAATAGGCTTCTAGATGGGGCTAATGGTTCTGTGCCATGGATCACACAAATCACAGGAGTTTGAAAACCATAGATTCAATCCATAACCTACTTTCAATTCCAATCACTTCATAAGATAAGTCAATTAGGAGGAATTGAGTTAAAAATGGGTGATACTGTAAGTTAAACTTGAGTAAACATGCCACCTGCAAGATACCAATAAAACATGTAACTCTGGTTATGAAGGATTCATATACACTAGGGAAGAAGAAAAGTATTAAGACATTTTGGCCAGTTTTTTTTTTAATATTTTATTTATTTATTTGACAGAGAGAGACATAGCGAGAGCAGGAACACAAGCAGGGGGAGTGGGAGAGGGAGAAGCAGGCTTCCCGCAGAGCAGGGAGCCCGATGTGGGACTCGATCCCAGGACCCTGGGATCATGACCTGAGCCGAAGGCAGATGCTTAACGACTGAGCCACCCAGGCGCCCTTGGCCAGTTTTATAATCTAGATCAGGTACTGAAATCCATAAAATTTACTCGAGGTCATTTTTATACCAATTCTTCATCTTCCACATCTAATGTTATGACTTATCTTAGTCTTACTTACTCTATAATTTTGTTCATAATGTGGACATTTTGCCATTGATGATTTTTTTTTCTTGTTGGAGTTAAATCTAAATTGTATTATGAAGCAAATTCTAGCCCTGTTTATGGATACTACTTTGGTTCTTATTTTTAGTAGAAGTGAGGTAGCTTACTAGACCCTTCATTTTTCACAAGAGAGTGGTTATCCTACCTAAAATTGTACTGATTAATACAATATATCATTATATGGTCAAATGCCAGATGGGCTATGTGAGTTCCTGTTACTTAAATGAAGTGTGATCTTGAATTCACTGTAATTCAATTTTTAAAAATTGGCTGAGAGAAATAAGATCTTTGATGGATTTTATGAAGGATATGTTATCCATCCATTCCTCTAGTGAGAATGTCCTAAATGTATTCTAAGGAATTCTTGGATGCTCTGAATAAAATGGGTTTTTAAACAGACACATGTAGGAAGTCTGTGTATATACACTCCATAGCTTCTCCAGAAGATCTAAGCACTGAAGGGGAGCAGAATATAATCACCCCAAACTATGCCTCTTTGGCATAAACATTATTTTAGGCTGATTTTTTTTTTAAGAAACAGCTGACATAGGAAAAGATCTAAAAACTGAGAAACTACCCTTTTGTAAGAGACATTTACATGTATAGGGAAATGTACAATCTCCATCTGCTAGGGTGTCTCTTCTCTGTAGCAGGAAGAGAAAAATGACTCTAAATTTCTAAAACTCTTATCTGTGGAGAAGGCAATGACTTAAATCTGCATAACAGCCTTGCCTTTATTTACTGTGCTTTTCCTACTAACCTCTCATAACTGACTCCTCACCTCCAATATTTTCTTTTGTCTTTGTTGAAGATGTTATTTAAGGTGGCAGCTTAGAACATTTAGGGGAGTTATTCGGTTTTCCTAAGCATCTCCCATATATAGGTGGTATACATGTTATTAAAATTCTGTTTGTTTTTCTCCTATTAATCTTTTTTTTTTATTACAGGTGCATCTCAACCAAGAACCTAGAAGGGTAGAGGGAAAATTATTTTATCTCTCCAACAGCATGTTAGTACATTAAAGGCACTGAGAATTTAGCAACCAGCAAAATAAAGAAATTATTTCTAGATACTGTAAATATTATTCCAGGCATTTAAAAAAAATTACTTTGGTGTAAAGTCAAATCATCCAAAATCTGGGTACTTGTTCTTAATCATCTTAGGTACTAGCTAACAGGTATTGAACCTTGACAATTAACCAGGCCATACTCTAAGTACTTTATTGCGTTATTTCATTTACTTTCCTCAGTAAGACTAAAAGATACAGTTCCTTTTCTCATTTTATGGATAAAAAATGGGATTTTAAAAAATCTCATGCATTAAAAAATGCATTTGTGAAATCAAATGTATTACTGTCATTTTTTTTTTTTACTTGCTTGTTCAGTTGGGTGCCATCAGATTATTTTCTTTGTTATGTATTTTTTAAATAGTCTATGAATGCTAATAGTAAATAATAAATTAACCCATGTCTCTCTACCCACTACAGGGGCCAAGGGCAGGATGTCCCAAATGGGCCACTTTGGATGAAGATTATTTTGAGTTAAAAATCAATCAAAACTCAGCAGATTCAGGGAAAGCTCTTTACCTGGCCCCCTCAGTGTCTTAAAACAATTCAGATAGAGAATGTGCTCCAGGAAGAGAGTTAGTACCACAGATACATTATGAAATAAACTAGGTCTAATAGACAGACAGGGAGGAACCTAACAACGTTGATCAAAGACCTCTTCCCAGTGTTTTCCAGTGGCCCACAAATATTTGTTTACCAAACATTTACTATTTTTCATGTTCTTGTGAATTGTATTCCAACCCTTTGAAGTCCCAGTCCCGTCCCTCCTTCTTCTTGGTTCAGAATGACGTCTATACCCCGTTTTGCCTGACTGTCTCTGGAATTTCCATGTCTGTATGTGTTCCCTGTACATATACTATTAAATCTGATTTTATCCTGTTGGTCTTTCTTCTGTCAATTGGATTCTTACTCTGATCAAAAGGATCTTGAAGGGGATAGGAGTATTTGCTCCCTGATATCACCTTCCAGGAGGAGGCATTAAACAAAATCAACTCTAACTTCAATATCAGTAAGAATAATGTTTTTCTTGAATAACTATTTTTATTTTGATCTTATGGAAACTATATGGCAGGACACTGATTGTGTTTCCATTTTCCATGTTGGCTCTAGAAGAATTAGAGTTAGAAAGTGAATAGTACTGCACATGCTGTTCTAAGAATACTCTTGGAATCCCCAGTCTTTTTGCATCATCAGGACAATGGTGAATAAGAAGAAAATGGAATACTTTGGCTTGCATAAAACTGTAGTCACCAAATTATAGCTAAAGGAGTAGAAGCTGCTTGGATTCATAGATTTTAGAATTGTAGTAGTTAAAATTTTTTTGCCTGAAAACTTTATTTCAAAAAGGAAGAAAATGGATTATTTTATTTTACATAAATAAAGTACAGCAACATCACAGCAAAATCATGTCTGTTCAGATATCTTTTCACTAAACATTATTTATTTGTCTGCTCTCAGACAATAATGTATAACCCTACAAATATTGCTTATTTATCAGGGAATATGGTATGCTCCCGATTGATAGTAAAACTCAGATATGACAGGGTCTTTCCTCTAAAGGAGTTTATAGTTTGTTGGTGGATATAAAAAAATCAACAACAATGTGTAGTAAGAAGCAGGTGAAAAATGGAGTACCGTAATTGTTCTCACCAGAATTCCTTTCAGGTAACTCTGGGTTGTTTTGTTTTGCAATGTTTTGTTTTTGTTTTGTTTCTGTTTTCAGAAAAGTAAGTAAGCTCCATGAGGTAGAAGATGAGATAAAAACAGCAGAAGAGACATCATTTGCTCATCATCGGAAATAAATATGAATGTGGGAGGTAGGAAAAAAAAGAAGTGAAGAGATGAGAAGAGAAATAGAAACATGACTAGACTTTATTAAATATGGAAAAGTCAGAGATTTTTGAGGAAACCAATTTTGAACAATGACTTGAACTTCTTTCTTTTGCTCAACTATAAATCTCTCTGTATCAGTTAAAACTCTTTGTTTTTTTTTAAAGATTTTATGTGTTTATTTGAAAGAGAGTGAGCAGGAGCAGGGGCAGAGGGAGAGGAAGCAGACTCCCTGCTGAGTAAGGGGCCAGAGGCTGGGCTGGATCTCAAGGGGTTTGATCCCAGGCTTGATCCCAGGACCCCAAGATCATGACTGGAGCCAAAGGCAAATGCTTAACTGACTGAACCACCCAGGCGCCCCAAGTTAAGACTCTTGTATAGACATATGCCCAAGCTAATTTTTGCAAAATAAAAGGAATATATCGGCTCACATAAATGACAAGCCTAGGGAGAGACTTCAAATATCATCTCACATCGGGGCATAAACAATATAACTAATATAATTTTCTTCTGTCTCAGTTGGTGGTGTTCCTTTCTTTTGCCTGTGCTTTTGTTTTTGGTTTTTTGGTTTTTTCCTACTACGTTGTGGTGACAAAAATGTGTGTAGCAGTAATAGCCTCAGTGTCTCAGATTCAGATCTAATGGAAAAGAAGAACTCATTCCTTATAGTTCCCACCGTGAAAAATGGACATAGATGGTGCCATTTAAAAATTGAGCCAGACTGGCCACTGCAGAGAAACTGGGACCAAATCCTTGGATTGGGCAAAATAACAATTGTTTTAAGCAATTACTTGAGAAGTAAACGGGGCATTCTGATCCTAAGACTGAAGGGTGTGGACTTTCTGAAGCGAGAATCAGTAGTCAATCAAGGTATAATCCAGAGTAGGTTAACTTGTTAAAGCCCTCGTTTTTTTTTTTTTCTCTCTTCTTAACTCATGTAATTGTGGCCCCACCCATTCTTTTTCCTTACAAATCCTCATGATTCCACATTACAAACCAGACACTTTTCGAGTTTCCACCTGAATCTGTGCTCCCCGAATTTCAATTCTTTGATCCCAGATAAATGCTCACTCGCCTCTCACCGGGGCTTTGTATTTTCAGGTTGACACCAGATAAATGTTAGCATTCACTCTGACCATTCATCTCTGAAATTATCACTCTAACGGGGGTATTTTAATGCTTTGATTTACCAAGGAAATCAAATGTAAATGAGTGTTTTAAGTTTTTTTTTTTTTAAATGAGACTATTGTTTGAAAATATAAAGACTGCACCCTGAGGACTTCTGGCCTAACTTTACTACTCAAATATTTGCAGTGGTGATTCAATCACAGTGTTATATTGACCTTTATAGGAGGAAACTTACATAAGGTGATATTTATATAGAATCTTATTAAAATAGCGGGTTTTTTTTAAAATTTTAGGCCAGTTTTAGGTTTACAGTAAAATTGTGGAAACAGTATGGAGAATTCCTATATACCCCAACACCCAGTTTCCTATATCATTAACATCTTATATTAGTATGATACATTTGTCACAATTAATAAAACATCATTATTAACCAAAATCCTCTCTCTAGTTCTTATGTAACATTCTTTTTCTGTCCCAGGATCCCACCCAGAATACATTAAATTAATCACTATGTCTCCGAAGGGTCTTCTTGGCTGTAACACTTTCTCAGACTTCTTGTTTTTAATGACCTTGACAATTTTGAGTACTAGTCATTTTATCGGTTTGTTTTTTGTAAAATGTCCCTCAATGGGGATTTGTCTTGTTTCCCTCATGATTAGACAGGGGTTGTATGTTTTTGGCAAGAAGATCCCCAAAATAAACTGTCCTTTTCATCGTGATGAAATTGCCTGTGCTTTTGTTTTTGGTTTTTTGGTTTTTTCCTATTCTGTTGTGGTGACAACTAGTGTACATGCTATCAACATAACTATCAAAGTCAATGTTAAATTAACCTGTATTACCAAGGGACTTTCCTACACAGTTTATACTTTGGATTATAATCTACTGCTACTTTATTCCGTTGATCAAATTGTTCAGCTTTAGGCATTGGGAGTTCTATTATTTGGCTCCTCCATTCCTTTGACATAACCACAGCACTGTGTGTGTGTGTGTGTGTGTTTTAGTACCTACTTACCTCCTGGTAAATGGGAGCAGAACACTTGACCCCATAATATACTACTTTGACATGTGGATTATTTTGAGCTAAAAGCCATCAAGACCCAGCAGACTCAAGAAAAATTTTACCTCTCCTTAACTGCCAAAAATAATTTAGATAGGGAGGGCCAACTCTAAGAGACACTTATTACCAGACATAACTTTTATCTGTATGACCTATTTGTATGATCTAATTCCTAAACGTCTGTTTTCTGTTTTCTTTTTTTTTTTCACCTTCGTAAATTTTTCTTTAAAAATTTGGAGGTTTTTTTTAGATCATCCATTCATTTGTTAATTTATCCAACAAACATTTATTGAGAACCTATAGTGTACTAGGTACAGAGAAGTGGAGAAAATGGGGAAAGAGAGAGAAGTAGGGGTATCCATTTTCCTATGTTCAGTCTTGCTGTCCATGGTGATAGCTTTCCAACTTAACACATTATGGGACCTTTGAAGAGAAACTAAATTTGGCTTTTAACACACTAATCCTTAGAACACATAGTGAAATTTAAGAAAGAAAGAATAAAGCCTGTTTTTCTTACTGTCTTGTAAACTGTCCCCCTCCTTTTTGAAGACTCATGCCCCATCTCATTCCCTAATTCAAAATGGCATATCAGTCTCAATGGCCCAACTTGCCCACAAAACTGTACTCTTAAAAATGAAAACATAATAAATTTAACATTGTGTAGATTTTACCACAGTAAAACAAACAACAACAACAACAACAACAACAAAAAAACCCTAACCATCTCACCTTCCTTCATGATTTCAGAGACTTATAATCATCACTCATCTGTTGTTACTTGCCTAGTAAATAAATTTGTTTCAGCTAGACTTTGGATACTAGCAAAACAAACAAACAAGCAAATAAACTGGCAGAGCCAATAGAGAGTATGGTAAGGGGAAGCATGCACTCTCCCATGTGGAACAACAGGTGCATGTGAAATTTTGTTGGATAGAATGGACACATTTGAGGGTAGTCTGCCTTGAAGCATCTTGTTACTGACCCTCCCAAACTGCTGTGTTCAAGAGGATACTTGGTTGATGACAATGGATTATTTATGTCAAAAGTGTAGTTGAGCCTATTCTGGCTCATGCCAAGGATATGCAAAAAAAATATACCTTGAGACCCCTCCCTATTTGTGCCTGGCATAGAGCTTGCTTTTGGACTCAGCCTTAGAAAGAAGCAACAACCAGCAGAAATCTTGGTAATGTTTTTTCAACATCCTTTAAGTGAGACATCAATAAAAAATTTGCTACTCTTTCAATAAATAATTTTGAATTATGACTCTTTTCTACTATATAACTTTATGAAAGTTCACTTAAATAAATTATTTAGAAGCATGCTTAGTTGGTAAGAATATGCAGAAAATATACTGATAGTTAATAATATCCTAATCCTTCTGTAGTTTAAGAATGTTATCTCTAATTAGCAATTTCCAGACACGACTAGATGGTGAGAACCCATATCACAATGTCAGTTGTAGTTGGATAGTGTTAAATGTGATTTTCAACACTGGTGACCTCAGCTTGAACTTTAATCTTATTTCCTTTGGTGCCATTGGATGGTAAAGTCACCATAATGTGGTTGCATCAAAGAGAAAGATTTAACCACTTACACTACTCAAGGGTCTGCCAACCTTCTAACAAGTTAGTGTGTTATTTTTTTCCCCCTTCTGTATAGGGTTAGGTGGCTTCTGGTTACCCATATTGGGAGAAGTTCCAACCTTCCTCCTGCAAGAGTTTTTACATATTCTTCTTTTTGGATTGCTTCTCTCAACTCCTAAACTTTGTTCACTTGATTAACTTTTATTTAAAAAAAAGGCAATATAATATATTTAAAGAAAGCCTTCCCTATCTCCTTAAATACATTAGCTTTTCTAATTTACAATCTTATAGCATGATGCATTGCTTCTTCTCATCTCTTTCTCACAGTATAAATTTACTTTTGTGTGATTTATTGATAAGTATATGTCACCACAGTAGAAGGTGAATTCAGGGCATGCAAAGAGAAGTGTCTGTTTTTGGGTTTTTTTTGTCATTATTGTATCCACATTAAATAGCATGGTATCTGATAATAAATATTTGCTGGATGAATGATCTCCTAGATGAATGGTTAAAATGGGACCCTCATGAGTATCGATGTGGAGATTAGAAACACTTACAGATCACGTGGACTGTAACTAGTATGTAGTAGAATCTCCATAAGTGTGTGTTGGTTGATAGATTTGACTACCTACCAATATCTTCTCTGATATCCTTTTGACATTTGATTACACTCTTAATTGGATGGTATTTTTTATTCTTTATATTGTTTTATGAACATAATCATCACCTTACCAAGAAGTCTGACAAAGACATGATTCTCTGGTACTCCAAAGTAAGTACAAATTGAGATTTATTGAATTAAATTAAAAGATAATGTTTGTGGTTTTGTTTCTGTCCATCTCTTTCTCTCTCTCTCCTTTTCCCTCTTTCTTTTTAAGCAGAAATGTTTCTGCAGTTGACTCTTCTGAGGAAGATGTGGGCTTTATGAAATGTTTAAGACTAATGTCATTATTCTTCAACCTGGCTTTCATTCTCATTTTCTTGATACCCACTATAAAACAGGTAAAGTTCAATTAAAGAAAGTATGTTAAATCTGGATTCTATCTTCTTTTAGAACTCTTCAGATTAAAATAATTGAATAGGTGCAAAAAAGTGTACTTCAAAGTCATGTTTTGATCTAAACTCAACATTTTAATCTTTTACAGGCAGTTTAGTATAAGAACTAGAGTTTTTCTAAACCTGATTCTCTGATGCATAAAAATTTGGGCTTAATATTCATTCATCTTAACACTAAAATATAATCAAATAAGCATCATTCATTTTTACCACAAACTTTAAATAATACAAAGTATATTCATCAGATATTTTCACAGCCATAGTGAAAGTGTCTGACAGTTTTGCAAGTAAAATATAATGTTGCATATAAATTATATTACTGCTTATGTTTTATTTGAAATATTCATAATATTCATTTTGTAAATACAATATCCAGTACAAGAAAATGACAATATTGTAATTGAACTTCTATAAAAAATCTTGCCTCTGAAAATTTTAGATGAAATCAATCTTGCTTGAATTTTACTGGGGGTTAGAAAGACTAATTTACTCATCTTCTTTCTTATTCCAGGAAATGTATTGTGTAAAAAATTACTGTCACTTCTTGATTTCACTTTAACCAATAACCTGGGTAAAAGCATATAGCACGATTATAAACAAACACTCTTTACCTTTTATAGACTTCATCATGCTATTAGTAAGCCCACACAAATGTATATACTCTAACATTATTAGATTGTTATGTAATTGCATCTGAAATAAATGAAGAGTTTATAACATAAACATTGTAAGAAATATTGCAACATGTTCCCCAAACTGATATAAGCTTTAATTTTGAGGAACATGTTGTTAATACGTTTTCATCATTAATGATACCATAAAATAATTAAAATATAATCATATGGCCACCTTTATGTGAATAATAGAGCGATATAAATTTGGGGCAAGAAATGATCTAGGAGAAATGTGATCAGAATGTGCTAGGTCATTGAGAAAGAACCAAATTAAATAGGATTTTCAGTATTTTGTTCCCTTGACATTAACTACTCTTTTTGGTCCAGAAACACAACTTCCAGGGGATAAATCTGTAAAAATAATCCCAATCTGATTGGCAGATACTAACTTTTCTTGATTCAGCAAGTAGGGCAATACTAGCAATACAATGCTCTTGAATTTATTTTCAGTTTTTCTAAAGAAAATATTTGAAAAACACCAAACAAGGTGGATTTTTAGAAATTAAAGCCAATTTATATTGTTAGATTTCTTAGAAAGTTTTCAAAATTACCAGGATTGAAGATAGTCTAGAATTCCATATTTTTTTCTAAAGTGTCACAACCAAAATGTCAAGATGATCAAAGTTGCTCCCTTCCTAAACATTTAAATTATCTTCCCAAAATAAATGGAAATTGTGAGTACGCCTATTTAGTTAGGAAGAATATAATATGTAGGACTTGAAATACACACACACAGAGAATATATATTACCTAGATTTCGGAAAGAGATCATTTCTGATTTCATAATATATGTGAGAAAGATTTATTGCAGTTCCAAACCACAAAAAATCTGAGGCCAGAACTCATGAAATAATAAGACAATCATTTGCAACATGACTTGATATTATCTACACTCTTTGAGATCAATGAGTTATTACCTTCACAGAATGAAGTTTATTACTTGGCCTAATCAACTTCTCTTTATTCATGAAAGTAAAATAGAAGACATTTGGAGTGTGTGATGACAAATAAGTCCACAGATCTAGATTTCTAAACCACCCTTGTTTATTAACATCTGCAGCTCATGCAGAAAGGATGGGGACTATTCACAAAACGGATCCCAAACATGCCCGTGCTCCAGATACTTAATACAAAGAAATGAGGGTTTCTTTTTTATACTTTGTTATATAACTCAAGCCCCACTGCAAAATTTCCTTGTGGCCAATAGTGGAAGAGGTGCCTCACTGCACTCAGGTAAGGGACATAAGATTTCATGATGTTCAGTGAGAAGGGTGGATGACCTTGCCATCATAAAATAACAAATTTGGTAAAAGCTATTCAAAAAAGACAGAGAACCTATATTTGAAAGTCTAACAAAATGTTAATGTATCGCTTCTCGGCCTTTTGGCTAAGATCAAGTGTGGAGAATGTAGATTTTCTTTTTCTGATTACTAACACATAGAATAGATGTAAGAGTTGATTTCTCCATCATTTATCTTCATTCTCGTTAACAGAGAACTTTAAATAGCCAAAGAATACAATTCTCTAGAGTGTTATTTCTCTGTTATGATCTTCTTAGCATGTAGATGAAACATAAAATTAGCTTACTGAAATTTGTAGTATCATAGAATGGTAGACCAGTCAAGAAACTAGGGCTCATTAGTCAAAGCACCTCTTTGTACAGATGAGAAAATACAGTCTCTGTAACTGAAATGAATAATGCTAACAGTGCTTATGAGAGTAAATCAGTTTACCTGCAATGATTTTTTTTTATTTAGCTATCAAATGGAATTAATCACTTGCTAATGTAATTGGGTTTTCAAGATAAAACTAAAAATAGACATGTATCTTTCTAGCTCATATTATTAATACATTAAACATTGACTTGAACAATTTTTTCAAAATGAAAACTATTCTGATTGGCAGAAGTTCCTTTCCTTTGCATATAGTGTATATTGATAGCTAATCAAATTAAATGTACTTCTTTATAATACAATTAAAGTGACACAGCATGTAAATATTAATTCCATATAAACAAATAACACTAAGATACTTTATACTCACCATATTTATAAATCTTATAAGCATAACCAGTGCAGAAAAATATTAGAAATAATCTCTTTATTTATTCATTTATAGAACTCTGTTTAAGAGTGTTTTAGGAGGGAGTAGAATCATTCCACTGTTATAGAAGGTTGGGAAAACTCTACTTTTGAGCAATAATTAGTAAATGAAAAAACCCGGCTATTGTTGGATGGAAGGCTGGCCAGCCTCTAAATTTCATTTTGTGCTAATACAACTAGTCCTTAATAAGCTGTAAAACTTCCTTTCAGCCTTTCAAAATCTATGTGCCAAATGTTCTCTTGAGGATTGGGCCCACCAAAGTAAACAAAAAGGTTAGAAGCTCTGAGCTAAAACAGTCTACAATATAATAAAGCAGAAAAACACTAATTAATAATTTAATTATAAATGAATATAACCAACTGTGTGTCCACACACACACACACGTGTATATTTGAAAGTCATGATAAGAAACAATGTCTACAGCAATGAAATTATATAACTGGTAGAGATCAGGCTTAATTTATGAGGGGTAGGGAGAGTTAAGTTCTGATGAGTTCTATCAGCAAAGAATTGGGGAGGGATAGAACTTCTAAACAGAGAATTACAAGTGCAAAGTCCAGAAGTTGGAAGAGAGTTTTGCACTTTGAAGAATGTATGAATATATGATGGGGAACACTGAACTGTGGGACATCAAGTTTATATTACAGTAATAGGAAAATAAACATACATAATTGGCTTTCCTAAACAAACAAGGTGTCACTTTTCTAAGAAATTTGCATTGATTTTGTTGCCTAATTTTGCCACATTTTTTCTGCCTTGGTTGAATTACCTTCCACTGCTACATCCCAGAATCAGATTCTAGAAAACTCAAAAATCAGATCCTAGAAAACTCACTGGATATATATGGAAGTGAAGTCTGATTCCTTATATGAACATGTACCTATTGTCTGGTTAGTCAAAAGTCCTTTTTCACAACAACATTCCAACAAGGGTTTTCTTCCCTGGAAACAGAACACAGAAGAACCCAGGTCTACAAGGAATAAATATGTTCATTTTCTACCTATATTTGCAAAACAACAATATGTTTGGCAGACATAGTATTTAAAAGAGAAAAAAAAATAAGACAAGTTTGCTTATATTGTACCTATTGTATCATAAATTATGTTTTTTACCTTTTCTCACACTGTGAACTATGGACATCCAGAGGGAAAAGTATCTTCATTAATCTCTGTGTTCCCTAAGACTTTTAACACAACAGTTGTCAAAAGTACTTATAGAGAGCACTACGTAATGAATAGAATTGTTGACTCACTATATGCTACACCTGAAACTAATATAACACTACACGTTCACTATACTGGATGTTGTTTTAAAGTGAAAAGATAACCCAGAGAATGAGAGAAAAATATTTGCAATAAAGATATCTGACAAGGTACTTGTATCTAGATCCTTTACAACTCATCAATAAAAAGATATCTGCACCCCCCTCCAAATAAAAGTACATATAGAGTGAACGGCAATAGCTTGTTAATAGTCTGTGTCAGAGATATGTTCATAAACATTATCTTGAGGTGGCTAGCAGTTGGTCAAGTGATGAGGTAACTATTATACCGAAGAGGAATGCGTAAGAGAATCAACAAATTCTTTCTTCCATCCCAGGAAGGAATGCTTTTGAGAATATCCCTGTAAACAGACAATCCAGTTTCCATTTTACCCCACCAGGACAGGAATATCACACCTTAAAAGGCAACTGTTGCATATTTGGACAACTGTTGGATTAATCTAAACTCCACTGTGAATGTGTCTTTTGCTAAGAGATGCAGACTGTCTGTTCTCTCATAATACAGCCTTTCAAGAATTCGAAAACCATTCATTCATGTCCTGCCACTGCATTGACTGGACTCATTTGTGTACTGTTTTCTCATAAGAAGCAGTTTTTATATCCATTCTCATTCTTTTCATTCCTGCTATATACATTCTATACATGTTAATGACTCTCATAAAATGAAACATATAGTTAAATTCACTAAAAGTAAAAATCTGATTAAGAAGAGAGAATTATAAGAGAAAGAGCCTATACAGGAAAAAAAAAAAGAAGACGAAGAAAGAACAAAACAAAGCATGGAAGATAATATGGTAAACACAGCCAGGTTAGTTTATTACACCGACATTTTTGCCAAGGTTGGGGATTAAAAAAATGAATAGGGCACATTATTTTCTCTTACAATCTAAGTCTGAATGAGAAAGAAATGTAAGTAAATAATTACAATTCAATGTGATATTTGGTATGACAGAATAATGCATTCTGAAATTGTAACTTAATTTTTAATTTATTAATGTACCCTAGCCCAGCTCCTTTCAGAATTCCAAAATAATGTAAAAACAATTATCCTTTCGACTCCCTCTATTTTTCTTAGTAATTGCCATGATAAAACTTTGCTGTCTATCTGAAAACTGAGCACAAGTCCCTCAACCACTTCCTAGCATAAATCTCTACAGCAACAACAACAAAATTAGAAAATGGAACAGCTAGCTCTGTAACAAGGTAATGACGCTTCAAAGACAATATCACACACTCCAAGCAAAAGTCTGGGTTATTTCCTTTCACCTCTTTTGCTATTTCAAAAGAGTCAAGATTCCAATCTCTTCCATGCACAGCTGCCTTCTTCCTGTAGGTCAGTTGCTCCAAATTCATTCTAAATGAACCTTCGGTGAGGATATGATGTATTGCGCTGACTACACCTTTTTATATGAGCTCTAAGAAAACCAGGTATTTGCTCCCATCTTCTTGAGGGAATGGATTCTTTCTGATTAGATTTTCTGGGATTTGGGTCAGAAATATATAGAATTGAATTTAATTCCATTAAAGTCAAAAGAAAAATATATTAAAGGAATCAAGAGGCTTTTTTTTTTTCCCAATAGGTTTATTGGATATAAGTGGGAGTGGGTAAGTGAAAAAATAACCCATTAAAACAAGCCCTATTGCTTGAGGTTTTTAACTATAGTTGTATTCCCCTTTGTCTTTCTTTTTCATCCCTTATATACAAATACTCCATTCCTGTATTGATTTAAATTATTTTATGATAAACTTTGAAGCAGAGAAATAATGCATTATGATAAGATGATAACTTGTTTTTGTTTTTTTTTTTTAATGAAGGAGGCAATTTATTCACTCATGTACCTTTCAAATCTGAACAGCTATTTCTTAGGTGTTTTTGACCAATTATAAAATGAAGTATGTCATTTTACTTAAACAACATGCTCACCCTATCTGGGAAAGATTATTTAAAGGACATATTTATATTAATACCCACAGGAGAATAGTATACATCACAATAAATCAGATACCTCTTTTATAAACAATTAGGGAGTGATCAGAAAACACAAAAATTGGGAGAATGTTATTTAAAAACTGGACCTTTACTCTTATTTAAAGATTAATGCAAAAGATATATTGTCACCTAACCTTTTAGAAGTTTCCTCAGCCTACCTCCAAACATATTTTGCGTTAATATTTTGGGGATGGATACACAGTCAGACAAACCAATTACTTTCATCTTTGCTAAGGATAAAACATAAGTTATGAATTTTAGCCTATAGATGACTAACTTAACAGTTTAAGGGGAAAAAATAACATTTAATCAAGTTTTGAACCCATGCTTGTTTTTCCAAGGCACAATATAGATGCTATTTATAGTTTCAATGAAAAAGCTAGTGGTGAATTTTCAGCACTTCGTGTAACTAGCTTTATGCTTGGGAAGCCAACATGGCATTGCAAAACCAGCTAAGAATTTGTCTCTGACAGCAAGATTTTCAATGAGAACTTTTTTTCCCAGAAATCCATAATTAAACAATAGCAGTGCCTGTAGAAAGCCAGTTGCAGTTTTGTAAAATATATATCTTTACTATGACTACTGAGAGAGTTTATTTCTTTAAGATGTACGATATTCGTGCAACCCAAGTCAGGTAAAATCTTCAATAAAGTACTTTCTTAATAGGTATGTGAGTTTCCTTCAAAGACTAGGTGAGGCAATTCTTGCCCAGAAAAGTTGCAGATATTCAGAAGCATGCCCGATAATTTCATTTTATTTAGTGAGCTACTTAACTTCTGTATCTATATTTCAAACATTATCCACTCACCACCTGGACTATTTTACTTCCCTTGCCCCTCACTTACAATGCATGACTTATGCTTTTGTTAAACTGAGAAGGTATTGGCTATCTGATAGAATCTACCAAGCTATCATCCTCCTCCTTTCAACATGCTTTAGTCTGTCTATATGTCCTTTCAAACGTATCCACAGGAGGTATTTCTCAGATCTTTTCTCATGCCAGGTTCCAACAGTACCCCACAGTTCCAACCGCACTTCCTTCAAAAATGCAAAGTCCTCTTCTCTTTCCTTAACCTTGAAGCCCTCCCTAGAAGCCTTCCTATTTCTCGTTATTCTTTCATAGGCAAATGTCTTCTTTGATTGAGGATGTGATACCTCATTTTCCTGACTATTCCCTCTTTAACATCTCCACAATTTTATTTTTATCATTCTACTAAAAACATACTCTCAATGATATCAAAAGGTATCTTCTTACTTATAAGAAACCCAGGAGCTTTTTCTGACAGACTGCAAAATATTCTGTAATATATGCTCTCTCTTTCATTTTTTTTATTTTTATTTTTGAAAGATTTTATTTATTTAACAGAGACAGAGATAGTGAGAGCAGGAACACAAGCAGGGGGAGAGCAGGAACACAAGCAGGGGGAGTGGGCGAGGGAGAAGCAGGCTTCCCTTGGAGCAGGGAGCCCGATGCCGGCCTCGATCCCAGGACCCTGGGATCATGACCCGAGCCGAAGGCAGACGCTTAACAACTGAGCCACCCAGGCCCCCCATATGCTCTCTCTTTTAAAACTAAGAAAATTCCTAAATTTTGGTTAGGTATATGACAACCTAGAATAAACACGTCTCAATTCCTTTTTTCCCCTTTCTTTTCCTATTTTTTAAATTTAAATTCAATATCCAAAGTATAGTACATAATTAGTTTTTGATACAACGTTCAATGGTTCATTTGAGAGTATCACCCAGTGCTCACTATATCATGTGCCCTCTTCAATTCCCTTTTAGTTAAGGGTGAACATAGAACTTATTATCTCATTGGACATAGCCAATGGGATTTAATCAGAAATGCCTTGACATATTTCTAAGACATTTCTTTCAGAGGAGAGGTCACACCCTGCCTCAGCCCTTCTTCCTTGATACTTGCTATATGAACATGACGGTTAGAGTTCCGGATTCTGATTTGGAGTCAAGAGAACGTGGAGCAGCCTAAAAGAAGAATCTTCACAATTTCATGTAATCACCCTGGCTTGGAAATGTAATCTCTAAACTTCTTCTATGTGTGATAAAAAATAATAATTTTGTCCATCAGCAAACTCTTAAAAGAGCACATCGTGGCGTCGAGTCTTCTCCAAATCAACCCTTCTAGTCTGGCAATATTACATATTTGTCCCGTCAACGGCTCACTGCAGAAGACAGTTAAATTCAACACAATGATGTAACATCACCCAGCAAATATTTGACAGTTGTCCGTTTCTTCCCGTCCATTCAAATAGTATCAGGTTCTCATTATCACACAAATCTGCCTTCTGCTTTTCTTCTTCACAATCGTATATATGTGGTTTCTTTAACTGACTGAAATTTACTTTTTGCAACTTTCCAACAATTAAAACTACACACATGGTTGAAGAACCATGTGAAAGGATACTTTTTATGTGACAATTTTGTCTTGAAGGAATCTTTTTTTTTTCTTTTAGTAACTGTGTTCTCTTTCTGAGTAGAACTTTAATTTGATACTTCACATTACATTCTTAATTTTATCAATTGCTTAATTTAAGTATGAAAATCAATATGTTCATCTCCCATGCTCTAGTATGGGTGATTAAATAATTTCACAGTAGCATTGGAGGTCAGAAATAGTACTATATTCATTTTGAGGAAATAGAAATTCAAAAAAATGTAGTATTTGAATGCTTTGAAAGATTGACTGGGGCTTTTACAAGAAGTGATAGAGACAAAGGACATATAGAACAAAAAAGAAAAGAAAGAAAGAGAATGAAGCAGAGACAGGAGATTTTACTGAGAGTGTTGGAAGAATAAGAAAACCATACTTTACCTACATTCATAGCTTTGTATGAGGAAGAGAGGGAAATTACATAGAAAATATGTTGGATCACTTTGTTGAAGGTTTTAATTCCCAAAGGTGATACTTACACTTAATTGGATTTATACTCAATATAGACCTTGAAGATCTTTGAGCAGGGAGTTGTTGTGACTGGAGCTCCATTTTAAGAAATCTCATTTATCAGTGATGAATAAGAAAGCTCAGAGAGATTGAGGTCAGAGGTAAGGAACTCTCTGAGGAAGTTATATTTTTATGTAGATAGCTTCTTTTTGGATAGCCAGATTTGTAATATACCTTTGTGATGTAACTTCATGACTTTTTGTGTGTATATTTTCAGACATATAGTAGTATTTAAGTAAATTCTTATTACTCAATTGAAATAATTTCAGAGCTCAAGAAGAAAAGTTATTAGAAAACAAATCCATAATTGATTAACTTCTGTTTGATGGCAGGACTTGAGACATTGAGAGGTTATTTTCCTCTGTCTTCTAAAACCCAGATGCTGGTATTTATAATCAAGAAATATTTCTTGTATGTGTGTTCATTTAAGCATATAGTTAATGCATCTGGGAAATGCAACATAAGAAATAGAAAAATCCATATACTTAGGAATTTACCATGGCTAAAGTGTAAACAATACAAAGGACATATTCACTGAACTGCAGATGGGAATAATTTATAGTGCGATTTCATAGTTTCGTTAAGCAAATAAATGTGAGAAATATGTTGCAATGTAAGAATTAACATTGTGAACAAAGAGAAAATATGGAAGAGATTTTAAATTCTAAAGTTAGGTGAGTCTATTTATTTTATTATCTATCAGTCTTATCACCATCCAGCATTCATTTGGTTTCTTTATTTTCCAGCCATTGGTTTCATACAAAATCCTTGTCCTTGAGAATCTCATTTGATGTGGCTTTAATAATTCTCCTAGCTCAAAAATGTTTGCCCTCTGGCACCAAACACTACTAAGTTTTGGCTGATAAACCATTGCATTAGATGTAACAATAGGACCATATTCTACAGCCTACTAGGGTATTCATCCCACAACATGGTCACAAAGATCTTCTAATCCAGAAAAGATATTGCTATTTTAAAAGTTATAGTGCCAAAACTTTCAAACACAACCATAGAATTTCTTTAAGGAAGAATGCATGTTACTCATTAAATTTATTTTTCCTATGTGAAAAATTGGGTCAGATCTAGTCTTAATATTATCTGAAAACAAAATATTATTTGTGTATGTTTTAATTTTTTATTGTTTTTAATTTCAATTCCAGTGTAGTTAACATACAGTGTTACATTAGTTTCAGGTGTACAATTTAGTGATTCAACAATTCTATACATCACCCAGTGTTTATCATGGTAAGTGCCCTCCTTAATCCCCATCACCTATTTCACCTGTTCTCCCCTCACCCCACCCCCACCCTAGTAGCCATCAGTGTGTTCTCTACCGTTAAGAGTCTGTTTCTTGGTTTGCCTTTTTCTCTCTTTTTTTTCTTGGCTCATTTGTTCGTTTCTTAAATTCCACATATGAGTGAAATCATATAGCATTTGTCTTTCTCTGGCTGACTTATTTCACTTAGCATTATACTCTCTAGCTTCATTCATGTCCTTGCAAATGGGAAGTTTACGTTCTTTTTATGGCTGAATAATATTCCACTGTGTATATATAGCACATCTTCCTTATCTATCCATCAGTTGATGGACACCTGGGCTGTTTCCATAATTCAGCTGTTGTAGATAAGGCTACTTTAAACATTGGGGTGCACGTATCCCTTTGAATTAGTATTTCTGTATCTTTTGCATAAATACTTAGTAGTGCAATTGCTGGATCATAGGGTACTTAACTTTTTGAGGAACCCCCATACTGTTTTCCAGAGTGGCTGCACCAATTTGCATTCTCACCAACACTGCACGAGAGTCCCTTTTTCTCCACATCCTCACCAACACCTGTTGTTTTTTGTTTTTGATTTTAGCCTTTCTGGCAGGTGTGAAGTAATATCTCATTGTGGTTTTGACTTGCATTTCTCTGATAATGAGTGATGTTGAGCATCTTTTCATGTGTCTGTCATCTAGATGTCTTCTTTGGAGAAATGCCTATTCATATCTTCTGTCCATTTTTTAATTGGATTATTTGTTTTTGGGTGTTGAGTATTATATGTTCTTTACATATTTTTCCATACTAATCTTTTATCAGATATATGATTTGCAAATATCTTCTCCTGTTCAGTAGGTTGCCTTTTAGTTTTGTTCATTGTTTCCTTCTCTGTGCAAAAGATTTTTATTTTAATGTAGTCTCAATAGTTTATTTTTGCTTTTATTTCCCTTGCCTCAGGAGACCTATCTAGAAAAATGTTGTTAGGGCCGATGTCAGAGAACTTACTGCCTGTGCTTCCTTTAGGATTTTTATGGCTTCAGGTCTCACATTTAAGTCTTTAATCCATTTTGAGTGTATTTCTGTTTACAGTGTAAGAAAGTGGTCCGGTGTCATTCTTTTACATGTAACTGTCCAGTTTTCCCAGCACCATTTCTTGAAGAGCCTGTCCTTTTCCCACTGCATATTCTGGCTTCCTTTGTCCAAGATGAATTGGCCATACAGTTGTGGGCTTATTTCTGGGTTTTCTATTCTGTTCCATTGATCTATGTGTCTCTTCCCGTGTTAGTTCCATACTGTTTTGATCACCACAGTTTTGTAGTATAACTTGAAGTCTGAAATTGTGGTACTACTAGTTTCGGTTTTCTTTCTCAGGATTGCTTTTGCTATTTGTGGTCTCTTCTGGTTCCATACAAATTTCAGAGTTGTTTGCTCTAGTTCTGTGAAAAATACTATTGGTATTTTGGTAGGGATTGCATTAAATCTGTAGATTGCTTAGGTAGTATAGATATTTTAACAATATTTATTCTTCCAATACATGAGCATGGGATGTCTTTCCATTTCTTTGTGTTACCTCTAATTTTTTTTTTTTCATCAGTGTTTTATGGTTTTCAGAGTACAGGTTTTTCACCTCTTTAGTTAAGTTTATTCCTAGGTACCTTACTATTTTTGGTGCAGTTGTAAATGGGCTTGTTTTCTTAATTTCTCCTTCTGCTGTTTCATTATTAGTGTATGGAAATGCAACAGATTCCTGTACATTGATTTTGTATCCTATGACTTTACTGAATTCATTTATCAGTGCTAGATTTTTGGTGGAGTCTTCAGGGTTTTCTACATATAGTGTCATGTCATCTGCAAATAGTGGAAGTTTTAATTCTTCCTTACCAATTTGGATGCCTTTTATTTCTTTTTGTTGTCTGATTGCTATGGCTAGGGCTTCCAGTACCATGTTGAAATAAGTGGTGAGACTAGACATCCTTGTCCTGTTCCTGATTTTAGGGGAAAAGCTCTCAGTTTTTCCCCATTGAGTATGATGTTCACTGTGGGTTTTTCATATCTGGCCTTTCTTATGTTATGGTATGTTCCCTCTAAACCTACTTTGTTGAGGGTTTTTATCACGTGGTTGTTATACTTTGTCAAATGCTTTTTCTGCATCTATTGAAATGACTATATGTTCTTATATTTTCTCTTATTAATGTGATGTATCACATTGATTGATTTGTGAATATTGAGCCAAACTTGCATCACAGGAATACATCCCACTTGATCATTGTGAATGTTTGTTTGTTTGTTTTTTCTGTAATGTATTGTTGGGTTTAATTTACTAGTATTTTGTTGAGGATTTTTGTATCTATGTTTATCAGAGATATTGACCTGTATTTCTCTTTGTGTTTTCTTTATCTGGTTTTGGTATCAGGGTAATATTGGCCTTATAGAATGAATTTAGAAGTTTTCCTTCCTCTTATTTTTTGGAATAGTTTGAGAAGAATAGATATTAACTCTTCTTCAAATGTTCAGTAGAATTTGCCTGTGAAACTGTCTGGTCCTGGACTTTTGTTTTTTGGGAGTTTTTTGATTACTGTTTCAATTTCATTGCTGGTAATCAGTCTGTTCAAATTTTCTATTATGTCCTGCTTCAGTTTTGATAGGTTATATAATTTTTAGGAATTTATCCATTTCTTCTATGTTGCTTAATTTGCTGGCATATAGTTTTTCATAATATTTTCTTACAATTATTTATATTTCTGTTATATTGTTTATTGTTTCTTCTCTTTCATTTGTGATTTTGTTAACTCGAGTCCTCTCTCTTTTCTTTTTTTTTTTTGTTTTGCTTTATTTTTTGATGAATCTGGCTAGAGGTTTATCAATTTTGTTAACCTTTTCAGAAAACCAGCTCCTGGTTTCATTGATCTATTTTTGATTGTTTTGTTTTTATTTTGTTTTGTTTTGTTTTGGTTTCTATATCATTTATTTCTGCTTTAATCTTTATTATTTCCTTCCTTCTGTTTGTTTTGGGTTTTATTTGTTCCAATTTTTTTAACTCCTTTAAGTGTAAATTCAGGTTGTTTATTTGAGATTTTTCTTGTTTCTTGATGTAGGCCTTTATTGCTATAAACTTCCCTCTTAGAACAGCTTTTGCTGTCTCCCAAAGGTTTTGGACCATTGTATTTCATTTTCATTTGTTTCCATGTAATTTTTTATTTCTTCTTTGATTCTTTGGTTGACCCATTCATTATTTAGTAGCATATTATTTAACCTCCATGTATTTGTGCTCTTTCTAGATTTTTTTCTTGTAATTGATTTCTAATTTCATGGCATTGTGGTCACAAAAGATGCATGGTGTGACTTCAATTTTTTTGAATTTGTGGAGACTTGTTTTGTGACCTAATATGTGATTTATCCTGGAGAATGTTCCATGTGCCCCCAAAACAAGATATTATTTAACAACATTTTAATGAAAAAAAAAAAACAAAGTTAACTCATTGCCTTTAAAAATACGATTTTTTTTTTTAAGATTTTATTTATTTATCTGACAGAGAGAGACACAGCGAGAGAGGGAACACAAGCAGGGGGAGAGGGAGAGGGAGAAGCAGGCTTCCCGCGGAGCAGGGAGCCCGATGTGGGGCTCGATCCCAGAACCCTGGGATCATGACCTGTGCCGAAGGCAGACCTTTAAGGACTGAGCCACCCAGGCGCCCCTAAAAATAGGCATTTAAATGCAACACTACTGCTATTGGTAATACGTCTCAGTACACCTGGACCTTTATAGTAGAAAACTCACTCTAAATATGTAGGGTATATCAAATTTCTTTGAAAAACTGTAACTACCACCACCATAACTGAAAATTGGTCACTCTCCTCTTTTTCTCTCCAGACTAATTCAAGGCACTTTCCTTTTACATCTAAGATATGCTTCAGTCCTATTTACCTACACTTCTCTATTTCCTGAACTATCTTGTAACTACTAGTTTGTTTTTTTGTTTTTTTTTTCTGTTACTCAAAACAACTGATTGGCAAAGCAGTAAAAAAAAATCCTCAAATGAAAATATCTCTTTGGAGCACCTGAATATTAGCATATAAAATTACACACAGATAAAAAAACAGTTTTACCTTTTACAACTTCTGTCTTGAATTTACAACATCTCAGAGTTTGTATATTAATGGAAATACTCAGAAAGCTAGATTCCAATCTTTCTTTCTTTTACTTCTTTTGTTGCATTTCTTATATTCCGAATGTACCCAATGTCTATCTTTTATCTGGTTTTCCATTCCTAAAGATGAAAAAAGAATTGCATGAGGGAGAAAAGTAAATTTAAAAAATGAGTACATAAATCTTCTATCTCTATAGATATAGACCTCTTAATCTAAATCATGGGTAGACAGTTTTTTTCCAATGTGTACAAAACCCACAGGTAACCAATTAACTATCAATTCCTAATATTTTGGGAATTTATGTACTCTGTCAAATGATATCATTTTTTAAATCAATCAGGCTATTCTCTTTAGCATGTATACTAAAGCATTTAGTTTACTGACTATCCTTTGTGCTCATACTACAAAATTTTTAAGATAGCACATTCTCTCTTTAAAATCCCTAATAGAAAGGTAGCAAATATTATACACCACACACACACACACACACACACACACACACACCCCAAGTTACAAAGAATGCTGGCATTCTTTTGGAATTTTATTTGCTTGTTTGAAGCTCATATTAAGCCATGAATTCATGTCTATTAAAGATGTCAGAGTTAAGGGGGAGAAAAAGTTCTGCATTGTTTCAAGACTTGGCCTTAATATATGTCAGTAAATTGATGATAGTTTACTATGATTCTCTAGGCAGATATTAAAGATCTCATGGTACATAAAGAAATAATGTGAGTAACACCAGTGTCATGCCACACACTTAATAAAGTAGCTCCTGATAGCATTATTAATGATTTAAGCATTCTTGGAGGGTTTCATCTCTTCAAACACATTTTTTATAATGTTTAATGCTGTTTCTGTCCTGTGACTAAGCAGATAATCATGGTTATTTTTATTCAGTAAGTCACTTCTTGAATTGTTCAGTGTTGCCATGGGTATAAAAAACATCATGTAAAACACAATTTTATTCAATAAACATTTGCACTTTTTTCCCCTAAGAAAAACTGTTTTGTAGCAAAAAAGACTGTTAAACTAAGAAGGTTTTCAGCGGAGTGCTGACTCCAAAATCACTATTTAGCTGTTTGCCATACACCTCTCATATTCTGGTATAAACAGCAGTTCAATTAGTGCATTTATCACTGTTCTTGGTAAAATGTCCCCTAAAATGCCATTATCATAAGCATTTCAAGGCACTTTAAGTGGCAGTCTCATGGATTGAATCCATTCCAAGTATTCATATAATTTTCTAATTTGGAAATCAACACCTTTGTTGATTGTGGTTATCTTTGTGTTTGGACATATTTGTTATGGCCAAAAGAAAATAAAGGATGAGCTGCACAAACCAGACTCTGCACACTGAATATACAATCAAGTATCCTTAGATTAGCAATTAAAGTCACAAATTTGGCTTGGAAATGCAGTGTAGACAAGACCAGCCTTTTTTACTATCTGTGAGAAACATCAAACCTAAGAGATTAGACTATTATTTTTACAATCTGAAAACAGGGCGCCTGGGTGGCTCAGATGGTTAAGCGTCTGCCTTCGGCTCAGGTCATGATCCCAGGGTCCTGGGATCGAGTCCCGCACTGGGCTCCCTGCTCCTTGGGAGCCTGCTTCTCCCTCTACCTCTCTCTCTCATGAATGAATAAAAAAATCTTTTAAAAAATAAAAATAAAAAAATAAAAAATAAAATCTGAAAACATATTCTCACATCAACTTTGAGGTCACTATTTAGATTCAGCTCATTCTGTATTAACAATTATTATGTGCCTACAACATGCCTGGGATTTTACTAGACTAAATTAAAAATAGACAGTTCTTTTTCCTTTATAAAACTTACATAAAATCATGGAGATAATTATATAATTATGTATATAACTACAGATTATGCTAGTTCCTATGGTAAAAAAAGTATACAGCATCAACTGACCTGTAACATATTGCTGGTAAGAATGTAAAATCATGCAACAATTTTGGAAAACAGTCTGGTAGTTTGTTATAATGTAAAAATACTTATAACATGTAACTATCAATCATAATTTTCCCAAGAAAAATGAAAACCTATGCCCACCTGCAGATCTATACATAAATATTTCTAGCACTTTTATTCATAATATACAAACATTAGAAACAACATAAATGTTCCTCAGTTCGTGAATGAAGAAATAAATTGTAAAATGGGACATTTCTCAGCATTAGTAAGGAATAGATCACCGATACACCCAGGAACATGAATGAATTGCAAAAAAATGTTAAGGAAGACCAGACACAAAATAAGAAATATTTGTATGAAATTCTAGAAGAGAAAATTCTAATCTATAGTGCCATAAATCAAACTTGTGGCTTCTAGTGCAGAGGTAGTGGTTTTCACTGAAAAGAGGCACAGAGAGACATAAAAAGAAACTTTAGTACAATGCCTGGTGTGTTGGTGAACAGTGCCTCTCCAAAATTCATGGCCATCTGGAACCTCTGAATGTAACCTTATTTAGAAATAGCGTCTTTTCAGATGTATTTAGTTAAGATGAGTCATACTGGATTCGGGTGGGCCTTAAATCTTACAACTGTTCTTCAAGTAAGACAGTCATGTGAAGAGACAGAGAGAAGGCCATGTGATAACAGACTTAGAGATCAGAGTGATGCACCTACAAGCCAAGGAGTCCAAAGGATTGCCAACCACCAGAAACTGGAGAGACAAGTAGCAGATTTTCCCTCGGAGCTTTAAGATGGAGGCAACCCTATTGACACCACAGCTTTGAACTTCTGGCCTCCAAATTGAGAGAGAATACATTTCTGTTGTCTTAAACCACTGGGTTTTGGTAACTTGTTACAGCCATCCTAGGAAACTAATGCACCTTTTTGTAACGTGAAATACAAAAATCGATGTTTTTTTCTACATAAATATATAACAACCAGGAAGAAAATATAGGGGAAGAAAAATACCACTCAAAATAAAATAAAAAGTTAAATTTTAATTTAATGTAATAAATTTAATTAAAAATTAACCTTGCTTAGGGGCGCCTGGGTGGCTCAGTCGCTAAGCGTCTGCCTTCAGCTCAGGTCATGATCCCAGGGTCCTGGGATAGAGCCCCACATTGGGCTCCCTGCTCTGCCAGAAGCCTGCTTCTCCCTCTCCCACTCCCCCTGCTTGTGTTCCCTCTCTCGCTGTGTCTCTCTCTGTCAAATAAATAAATAAAATCTTAAAAAAAAAAATTAACCTTGCTTAGATATGTCCAGTACATATTTGAGTAAAACTTTAAAACACCAATGAGAAAAGTACAGAACCTTTGAATAATCAGAAAGTTATAGTATGTTTTTGGTTAGAAAGTCACAGTTGGAAACAGGAGATAATTCTCTCAAAATTAATTTGTCTATCCACTGCTATAGTAATAAAAATAACAAATTAAATTTTTGTAGATTTGGGAGAAATGAAAAAAAGTACTGAGGCTTATTTAGACAAAAAATATACATGTAGGCAAGAAAATAAGATTGAAAAATAAGATTCATACTTAGGAAAGATTAGCACCTCCGTATATTAAAATGTATTATGAAATCTCCTAGATTTCTTATCGCTGAAAATGAAATTAAGACAGAGTAGGGAGCTATAAATAGATTAGAATACATTTAATTCATGATAAAATTAATTTCTAATTAATGAGAATAATTCAGTAGATTTTTTTTTTGAAAGACAGACAACCCAATTTTGTGGAAAAATTAAACTGGGTTTCCCACGTTATTCCTAATATCAACACACCTATCTGTTGATGCAATAAGTATTTCCCTACAAGGATGAACATTTTTATTTCATTAAGTAATATATCCAAAGCACCCAAAAGAGTATCTGCCACATAAAGACAGTCAATAAATATATGTTTCATAAAAATGAAATGTGTAGGAGAAAAAAATGGAATTTTTATAACATACTCTACGCAGAAGATAAAATATATAAATACTGGAATGAGAAGCACAGAAAGAAAGAAAAAACACAACTCACCAAGAAAAATGTTGACAAAGAGCTAATTTCTTTAGTTTACAATGGATTGAAGAAAAGTAGCCTGCCATGGAAACAGACATGTTGAATAAAAAGAAATTACAAATGCTCAGTAAGCATTAGAAAGTATTATTTTCATAAAATAAATTTATATATTAATAATATATATATTATTAAAATAATAAAATAAAAATTATATATTACATTTATTACTTATTTTTTTACAAAATAGATGCAGAAACATGCAAATGTTTGATAATATTTAGAGCTTGTGAGAGAATGGAGAAATATATAGTTTCAACTAGTATTGGTGCCCTCTATTTGGAGGAAAATTTGGCAATAGCTATCAAAATTAAACATGTGTATACCAAGTGACTTAGCTTGCACTGCTAGAAATTTACTCAACTAGTAGCCACACAAATGATATAAATGTATTTATTACCAATATATAATGTTTATTGAAGTTCACCTATTTACAGAAATATTCTTTGGGCTGATAAGAAAAAGGTTAACAAGGAAGATAACGTCCTTTAATACAATATGTGTAACTAGCTGAGGAGTTCACATCCTAATCAGAAGGTAGTATGATATCTAAGTATGGTCAACATATCATTGTTTATAGTAACAAAAGAAGCATTAACCACATAAATTATCCATCTGGATAGTACTTGTTGATTAATTTTGCCATACCCACCCAACAGAATATGATGTAGCCATAGAGTCACATAGTTACATATATACTGGTACAGAGGATGAAAACAATAGGCACTTAAATGAAAAAAGCAAGATGTGGAATAAGGCACCTAGTGTGATTCCTTTTTATGTATATCAAAAGTTCTACTGCAAAGATGAACATAGATCTGTTGGTTAACAGTTTTACCTTTTTGGAAAAGTATGAAGTGAGGGAAGACAGTTTTTGATATCTGTCTGTAATGTCTGGATTTTTAACCCATGTTCAAACAATCGTCAACAGAGATTTTTGGACAGTGACTCGATTTGTCATTTAATTTTTTTTTTTCTGTATAAACATATAATTACTTTTAAACACTAACAAATGTTGCACAATAGATAAAACTATAGAGAAAAAAATCAATTTTGTCTTCTTGAGGCCATAGTTGAGGGCAGCTGGGGAAGCCCTTCCTTTTTTTGGTCTGAAGAATTATGCTTTCTCAAATTTATAATAAGAAAAGAATGCATCATATTCTGAATTTCCCAAGAAGTTGACCAAAAAAGTACACTTTATTTGTTGAAGTCTGAGTTGGAGTCTGAAATGAATCTTTGTAATTCCATTCATGTCATCAACAGAAGCAGGAGTCCTGGAAATGCTGACAGGACACAAACCCCAGTCTGGGCCTGGGAAGGCGCTGTAAATGAGTCGGGCTCATTGTGTCTTTCCAGGCATGAGCTTTTTATTTATTTATTTTTAAAGGCTTATCATGTTGATGGCCTGTATCATTTGCACGAATAAAACTTCACGATAAAATATCGCACCAGTTCATCTGAAAAGTAGGAAAAAAAAGATCATTTTGCTTAATTAGCTTTTAGTTTGCCAAAGGCTTTACAAACTAGAAGATGTGCAAACTTGTTTTTACAAATTACTCAAGAACAGAAAAAAAAAAAATTGTTTCAGATTTCCATCAAGTTCCATCAAGCTAGCTGTTCTTCATATTTATTTATTTATTTTTCCTAATGAGATGTTGTAGTCAGCTGCTTTCTCTGCTCTGCAGTTCATGGAGGGTAGGTGTTATCTGCATTATTAATTATTGAAACGGTGGTATATCTTGGTTAGGTTCTAAACTCAAAAGGGTTCTTATGACTAACCCTATGTCTCCCATAAAAATCATGAATTATGTAATGTGCAAATCTTTTCACTATAACATCACCGTTTCTGGCAAGCTAGGCAGCTATTTTTATTAAATGTTGCTCATCTGCCATATGGACTCCCATTTTCAAGTTAATTATGAAGCAGAGATGAAGAGATATTAAATTTGTAAAGTATCCTTGCAATTAAAAATATTTTAGGAGACCACACATATAAAATGGTTTCCACACTGCTCCACACATCAAGAGCAAGTGTTCCTTTCCCTAATTATACATGAAATGACACAAAATGCTAAAATGTTTTATTCAGGTGGAGTCACAAACTATTGGCCATATACCATTACCTCAAACCGAAAAAAAAAAAGTTGCTGCTTTCTGTATTATACAGTCCATAGCACTTTCAGTTGGCCATAGTCTTTATAATGCTCACTTAAATTGTTGTTAAATATTTATAAGCTTGAAAATTTGTCATATTGTAGACTAAAGCAGGGTTGATGTGAACCTCCAGTCATTTTAATGAGTCAATAACTCATGACTGGTTCTCCTTGAAAATCCCAAACATTGTATTTTTTTCTTCATTTCAAAACCATCTCCTTTAACTGCATACCTCTTCTGAGATAGATGCCTTTATTTTACATAACCTTCTTTTCCAGTTTGTATTCTAGAATGCATTTCCCAAGTTAGAACTCTCTCCTTTTCTTCCTTAGGGATTGCGTTTGACAGAAGAATGCTGATCTCTCCAGGCTTGGAGCCCTCATGACAATTGCTTTCCCTCATTTAACTATATTTTCTGTTTATACCTAATTATTTAATCACTTGTTAGATTGGTGAAGAATATCATATTGTTTTTGCTAAGATAAGAGTGAATTATTGGATTGTTTTCTTGTTTTCTCCCTCAGTTTACAGAAGTGTTAAATCAAAAGCAAAATTTGTATTCATTTATTTTCTAGTAGTTACCAATAAAAAGGAAGGAATTAAGCAAAAAAAAAAAAAAAAAAAAAAAAAGAAATCAAGTGAGGATTTCTCAGAACACTTTTAAGTTCTGAAGCTGATAGTTAAACCAGGATTTCTGCTCTTAGAAGCATAGCTGCTAATGTTTCTTTTCAGTTACTTACATATTTATTTTTAAGAAGGAAATCCTTGTACATTGAGTGGCTAATAGGTTCTAATTACAGCAAATTATACATTATAATCTTATTATATTTTCACAAAAAGCCCAAATATCTTTCTGAGTCACACAGTAAGGACTGATGGATCAAATACATTTGATTCCAAAGTCCATGTTTGTAACCCTTTTAAAAGACTTTGTTTCAAGAGCAAGAACCATAATTATCAATATGATTGCTATTTTATTCTACTTTTTATTTTAAAAAGCATCTTAAGAACCAGTATAGAATCGGTTATTTATAAGAAGCCCGTGAGGCATGAGGGTCAGGGCTTACTATTTCCACTTTGTAGACATGGAAGTTAAGGGGCATGCCAGAATATCACATTATATAAGTTAATATAAATTAATATAACTCTGTCTGCTCTAATATACACCCCCAAATAGTAACTGTTTAACCTCCCAAGTATGTATTGCTTTGTCAAGCTAGTCCAGCTTCATTTGTGCTGGTAGTGGGGGCTCTGCTTTATATAGTTCTTCAAAGCCTCAGTGTGACTTAGACTCTGACTTCTTCACCATGTGGTTTCCAGATTCATCTTGTGTACCAACTTCCAGAAAGAGAGAGAGAGAGTATTGGAAAATTTTTTCAATGGGCCAAGTCTGAAAATAGTATTTAACATCTCATTGGAGTCATATCACACAATGTAGATGGTTGGAAAGGTTGTTGTTGTGGTTATCTATTACTGCTTAACAAACCACCTCAAATCTTAAACAAACCACCCCAAACTTTAACACCTACGAAGGAGGATTCCTTCTTATCTCTCATTGTTCTAAAAGTTAACCAGACTCAGTTGGATGGTTTTCATGTAGGGTCATTTGTGGTTGTAATTTGATGTCAGCTGGGTCAGTAACCATAAAAAGTCTAGCCAATAGTCTTCAAATTCAACATAGCCCCATCACAAAATTGGCAACTGATATTGGCTGTTTACTCATAACTCAACTGTGGCTGTTGACCAGAACATCCTCAAGTAGCCTTTTCATGTGACATGGGATTCTTACAAGATGATAGCTAAGTTTCTAGAGGAAACATCTAAGAGCAAGTATTCCAAGGAGCAGGAAAAAGGAAACTGCTTGTTCAATATAGAATTATGCTGTAATTGGCACAGTGTTGCCTCTGCCATACTTTATTGGCAATATTAGAGAAATACATACCACTTCTTCAACAGGAGAGTGGCAAGATCACAATGAATGAGAGCATGGGCAATGGGAGATTCTGTTGCAATCGTCTTTAGAAAATGCAACTTGCCCTGGTAATGTAGCTGTGTGCCTAGCAAGAAACAGATTTGTTAGAAATAGCTAACCTGTTTCTGCCATATTCTGTTAATAAGATATCCACCAAGGACATAAACCCAATAATCTTGATTTCCCAAAATAAATACTGAATAATCAAGATGGAATAAACTTTTATGATTATTTTATTGACTATTAATCTCTTCAAAGAGCCAATGAGTAATAACACTGGGCTAATCATCACTTGCACTGGATTAGCTGCTCCCTTCTTTCTAAACACTGGAACTAAACAGCCATATGGTAGGCAAGTTAATTTAATTTGACCTCTTTAATCATAGAGAGAATTTTTATGCCTCACTATAAAAGAAAATCATTCTGGTTGTGTATTTGCCTTTTCTTCCTGTAAAGCTTTTGTTAGCACAGACATCTATAGACATGGTTCATCATTATAGTTTTACATGAAAAATTCTGCTTCTACTGATTTTAGAGCAAAATAAATTAAGCAATCATTTCACCTCATACAATGTATGGGTCTTAACATTTACTCTATTATCAAGATGTAGCTGGCCCTGAAGAATATTGAAATAAGCTTACTGAAGACTCAGTTACTGCCTAATTAGGAGAAAAACATTGGAAGTTCAGGTGCCATTCTGAATATGTCTAAATGAGTAACATATGGTGATCTTTTTCTTATAGCTAGACTATATTTTCCTGGGTGCCAAAAAATGGAAGTCAGTATAGCTATAGTGTAGAACTCATTAAATATTTTTTTGCTCACAGTCCTCAAAACTTTGGACTTTGCTAGTTTAGATGTTATAGTAATCACGCTTATTAGTTTTAGCCACATAGTAAACACTGTCCAAAATTCCAGTGGCTTAACTCCACAAAGGTTTATTTCTTGCTCATGTAAAGTTTGGTAGAAGCTCTCTTCTGTCTTGTTATGTGGAAGGACTGGCTCTAACCTTTTTGTAGCACTTATTTCTTAATACATGGCTTCCAACTGACAGCAGGGAAAGGACAATGAAGAAAACATGTCATCTCTAAAGTGCCACAGACCAGATGGGATATGTCTCCAATCACATTCCCATAGGCCAGAACTCAACCACATGCCCTAAGTCAACTTCAAGGAAGGGTCTTAATGTGTGTTGGTCCTAATTTTCTCTGCCACAAAGACCATCATCACCAAGAGATGAATGATTCCACCAGAAGACACAGCAATGCTCCCACTGAAGTAGAAAGAGACTGAAACGTTTTGGACTTTTCATGGCATTGGACCAGTAGGAAAAAAAAAAAATACTGGTTGACATAATCCTGATTATCTTGGGCAAATAAGATTACTACTATACAGCAAAAAGTATTCAGCCAGATACTCAAAAGATCCTCTAAGGATAACTTTTACCATATCCGGAGGAAGAATAAAGGTGAATATAACTGAAGACTAAGGTAGTCAGTGCAACCAACAAAATGGTGTTAGTTTTGCTAGTAACAATAAAACAAGAACAACAACAAACCTAAGAATTTCAATGGCTAACAAAAATGAATGTCATACTCTCATGTTCACTGTATTTAAGTCTGCTGAGGTTAGGCTAATTGGGGCTAAACTCAACTAAGAAAGCTGATCCATAGTTCTGGAAGGGTTTGGGTCTTCTTTTGAGTTTTCTGAAAGAAGGCTGAGAGGATAGCAAGATAGTCCCCTGGAATATGATCTTTATGTCAGACTACAGATAACCAATCATATTTAAGGCTCCTGCTCACGTCGTATCTGCCAACATTCTGCAGGTCAAAGCAAGTCATATGGCTAAGTCCAATATCATAAAAGCAAGGAAATATACTCTGGCTACCCGAGCAGGAGGTACAGTTATATGTCACAAGGTATGAATGAATACTACTATAATAGGTAGGAATGGAAGATTTGGAAACAATACACTTAAGTCATACTATTTGCACGATAATGTTATCTTAAGTAATGAAAATTTCAATCTGTTTCTGAAACAAGTCTTTACAGATAAAAGAAATATAGGTTGGAAGTAGAAGAGCATAGTAAACGTGAACTTGTCCAAGACACAAAAAGATTTGATTTCATGGAAGCCAACTACTCTCCTCCAATAATTAAAGCACTCTATCTTGGTCAATTGCAATATTTGGACTCTAGCTCCTTTAGTTACATCAGGAGGATGTAACTAAACTCACCCAGTCATGATAAGATAATGAGTAATGCCATTCGTTCAACAAGTGTTGTAACTGCAATCATAAGGCATGCACACAGCCTCTTGATCATACCAGGCGAGGGGTTAGTACTTTCAATTCCATGTATGTTGAGTTAAAATGATGTGACTACAGCCAAGATTCTGACACACCACATTGCTATTATATCCTTGTCTCTCATCTTGCCATTATTTTCCTCATCAGAAGTCTCTAATAAAACCCGCACAGCTGAAGTTTCAGAGCCTCTTCCTTAAAATCTGACATTTGTCCCTGCCCGATTTCTGTGTGCTACCTCTAGAATTCCATGGCAAGAGAGGTCCAACTCTGCCTTTGTGAGTTTTTACCAACAGGCTTTCCTGTATGCTATCATAGGCTTTTGTTTGCTTGACTGCCCTCCAGCTCCAATTTCCTGCAGAATTCCTGATACATTTCAGGTTCTGTTAAACATGAAATGTACTAATGAGATACTTAAAAGACAGAGGAAGAGGTAGAAATCACCTTTTTTTCTTCTGAAAGATGTGGCCAATATTTGGATAGATGTGAGTTTTATTCAGTTTCTGACTGAATTTCTGTACTCTGAAGATCATGTGTTATTGAGTTACTGTGATGTCTGCTGCGATTTTCTGTAGCTTCCTAACCTTTAGGTGACAACTGCAACTTTCCATCTCCCTGGACCGTAGCTGGACCTCGACTCAGAGCTCATGCAGATTTTCAGTTCTCTATTTTTCTAATGTGTTGAAGCACGATATTTTCTATATTAAACCTCTTTCTACTTGAAATAGATGGGGGATTTTTTTTTTTCCTGATTAATCTTGAAGGATGCCATATCATTCCCTTATTGCTTTGCATTGAACTGCAAATTTTCCCTAAATAGTTGTTCCTGTCTTCATGGGTGAGAGTTAAGGGCCCATCTTCTGTTTTGTTTTTTGTTTAATCCCTACTGTGTCTTTTCCTTTTAAATTATTTTTGATACCTGGCATAATACTCTCATAACCCACCTTCGGTCACTGAGGGATGGATGTCAGCTGAGTTCACCCTGTGCATATACTATGCTAGTTAGAGCCTAAGGGTCTGACATAGCTTGGCTCCTAAAATGAATTAACCGTATAAATCAATTTAGCCAGAATACTCACATATTCCACTTGGAAATGCAGATCAGTAAAACAAACACATAAATTCAGAACATATTCGATTATTTAAACCATCCTTTTTTCTCCCAGTTTGTTTCAAAATTTGTAATTAAAAAAATTAAATTGTTTTGGAAATAAGCTGATTGTATGTGGACCTTTTAGCAGTTATAGATCTATCTATGGCTCAGTACATCCGTTAATACCCGTAAAATGAGTTAATATTTGAAACCAAAAGGACTGATGTCAGATATCCATGAGATGCAGGTAGAAAAGGTAGGTAAAGGCTCTCCATACAATGGAGGTGCCATTAATATAGTAGAGCAGCAGCGAGAGGAGGATCAGGTGACTGTGGTAGGGAAAAAACAAAAACAAAAACAAAACCCAACTAAATAGCATGAGCTCATATGTGAATCATATAGAAGTAGAACTAGCAATGCAATGTGAATTACGAGGAAGAACCTAAAAGTATGTTCACATACAAAGCGGTTTTAAAAAATCTTCAGATAGGACATTTTACAGGTACTTAAAATGGAGAAAAATGAAATCCTAATTCTGACCTTTTTTTTTTTAAGATTTATTTATTTATTTATTTATTTGAGAGAGAAAGAGACAGAGATAGCGACAGAGATAATGAGAAGAGAGGATGAGTGGGGAGGAGAGAAGCAGGCTTCCGCTGAGTAGGGAGCCCGACATGGGGCTCGATCCCAGGACCCTGGGATCATGACCTGAGCTGAAGGCAGATGCTTAATGGACTGAGCCACCTAGGCGTCCCATAATTCTGACCTTTTAAAATTCACTCTTACCTATCATAATTTTCTGAAATCCCTATACGACCATTCACCGTTTGCTCTTTTCTTGTCTCCTAAATTGAATTCACTGAACATTTGTTAAGTGCTTACATGGAAATCATCATGTTAGTACCATGAGGAATACAAAGGTGAGTTACACAATGTGTATAAAGTCCTAAAGAGCTTATGATCTAATAAAGAAAGCAAATACACCTGTTGATTTATTAAAAGGTAGATTTTTAAGTGTCTGCTGAAAGAGAAAAGCCAATTATACTACTCTTGAATTTTAATGATTCAAAGAGTACTTTTGATTATGGATATAGGGAAGGGTGAGTAGAGGAGATGAACTCTTAATTAAGTAGAATTTAGAATTGAAAATAATAACATAATGAAGTTTTTGCATAACATTTTAATATCAAACAATGTATTCCTCATAATCTCATAATAAGTTGAAAATGATTTAAAAGTGACTTAGTAGGGGAAATCATATTTGGTTCATGTTAATGCATATACATTATTCTTTTCAAACTACCGTGGCAATCCATTAATGAACCGTGAAATCATTTAGTAGCTCTCCATCAACATTAAAAAAAAAAAAAATTAAAGAGAACAAAGATCAAGGTGCATTGCCTGCATTTAGCATAAAAACAAACATGAACTGGGGCGCCTGGGCGGCTCAGTCGTTAAGTGTCTGCCTTCGGCTCGGGTCATGATCCTGGGGTCCTGGGATCGAGCCCCGCATCGGGCTCCCTGGTTGGCGGGAAGCCTGCTTCTCCCTCTCCCACTCCCCCTCCTTGTGTTCCCTCTCTCGCTGTCTCTCTGTCAAATAAATAAATAAAATCTTAAAAAAAAAACATGAACTACTTGTTATATTAATGTATATGAATGCATGTCTATGTATCTATGTAATGAATTACTGTGTAAAGTGACCCTTACTGTTAGTTATGTTTGAAACATTTAATCCATATGTACACCATGCTGTATATGTATACTCTCTCCGTATCTATTTGTATACTGTATTATAATCTCTTGAAACACTGAGATCAGTACATAAATCCTAAGTTCTGGGCAATACAGAATACTCCCAGTAAGAATTCTCATTGCTTTGTAGTTTGTGTTGCTTGTGCACCAGCCCTCTGGGCTAACATTATTTATTATTTAGGAGCTTTACCACTTGTTATTTCAGGTGCTTAAATTTGAGTAAATGCTTTTGAATGAGCCATTCTATTTTAAGAGCTGCCTTTAGCTACTTTTCCTTCCTCTTCTGCTTAAGTTTTTTCCTGTTGTTGTTGATGATGATGATGATGATGATGTTTATCTATCAGTGAGATGGATAAAATGGAAAACATGAGAAGGAGCAAGACTGGATATCCCCAGACTGGAAAACTGGCATAGATTTTGAAATTCTTGGTCCCCAGGCTGATTGTTTTTCTCTCCTGCTGTCACAATTTACTTGACTCACTTATAACTTTTGTCATCATCATAAAACACAGGGCTTGATTAGGAAAACAGTATTTGTACTGATGATATGAAAAGAGGGGAGACATTTCCACTTGCAAAATGTGCCCCGTGTCTTCAAAACATGTGCAGGGCAGATTTTACTTAGCACTTGACCTAGCAGTTTTCAAAGAGTCCTAATAATTTTGCATTAGGTAATCTTTGCAACAGTTGATCTTGATAACGGAAACCTATTTGAACCCAAGTTCTCCCAGAACACACACACATTGTCACTGGGTCATCCTTCAGAGTGTTCCCATATGAATTTTCTCAAGAGTAGAGATAAAGGCAGAGAAAGCCTAGGAGAGTTCTGAATTGAAGCTGGATACTCTATCTCTAATTCAAAGGCAAAGGCCTTATCATCAGGGCAGATCTTAGGTCAAAGACTTTTATAGTCAAATAGGACGAATTTGGGCTCAAACACTGAGCCTGTGGCTTGGTCTCTTCCTTACGCAGCATTATTATATATTCACAATGACAGCGTATATTTATACTTACACTTGTTTTCTAGGAAAACCTCTAATAAGCTTTATTCTTCTTGGAGATTTTTTCAAAATTTTATTTTTAAGTAATCTCTACACCCAATGTAGGGCTTGACCTCAAAACCCCAAGATCATGAGTTGTGTGCTCTACCAACTGAGCCAGCCAGACACACCACTTCCTAGAGATTTTAAAATGAAAAATATCTATTCAAAAGTAGAATAGGATTGCAAAATATGTAATCTGTTAGTATACTTTTTTGTGAGATGGTAATATTCAAATGTTTTTATTGACCTAAGAGGAAAACCATGTGTAATGGCATTTGAAAATACTATCTATTGAAATGCTATTTATTAATTAGAAATCTAACAATGAAAAACAAAAGAAATCTAACAATGACAATGATTATATTTAGATCTATTTTATTGTTATTATTATTTCTATTATTGTTATTATTTCAAATAAGCGATTACTTGAAAATTTCCTTTCAACTTCAATGACTCCATGACAGGACCATAAATATATCTAGAAGTAGTTTAGAGTTGGTCTTAATATACTGTCTAGTAGTCTGTTTGAAAAACAATAAAAACATTAATAATGATTGTGAAAGTATTAATAAAACTGTACATTTCAAATACATATTAAATTATGTATATGAACTTCTAATTCTTGTTTTTTTTTATATTGTTAAGAAAAAGGTAATCTATAGTAGAAAGAATTTGTGAGTCTGGAGACTAGCTTTTAAGCTTCATCTCAACTGACTTTAGAGTTCAAGCTTTACTTTACTCATCCATGTAATATTGAAGAACTCAAGCTTAATGGTCTTCAATATTTTACTAAACATGATTATTTTTAAGAGATGCAAAATGTGTTTGTTTATGAGTCATTCAACTTTATTCTTCCTTTTGTATTGGAATCATAATCCAGGAGATGGTATGAAAATTTATGGTATTATTGGATCTTAATATAGGCACTTTAATGGAGTGAATGTATTATATTTATATGATCTTTATTCCCACTCTTTTCTTTAAGAACAAATGGCAGAAGTATTTTGCTCTTTTAAGAACTACATAGATTCATTTTCGGGTAGCACACATTTTTTTAAATTGTGGTAAAATACATATAATATTTACCATCAGTAAATGACCCTTACTGTTAGTTATGTTTGAAACTATCTATTTGTATACTATATCATATATATAGAATGGTGGTGCCACGGTTTGAGAGAAGAGACAATGAAGAGTTCTTATTTAATGGGTATAGAGTTCCAATGTTGCAAGATGAAAAAGTTCTGGAGATTGGTTGCACAAATATATAAATCTACTTAACACTATTGAATAATAAAGTAAATGGCACCACCATTCTACTTTCTGTTTGATTAGAGTTTGACTACTACAAATAACTTGTATAAGTGGAATCATATAATATTGGTCCCTTTATAACCAACTTATTTCAGTTAAAATAATGTCTTTGAGTTTCATCCAGCTTGTAGCATGTGTCGGAATCTCCTTCCACTTAAAAGGCTGAACAATATTCCATTGTATGTATATACCATTGTGTTTATCCTTTATCTGTTGATGGACATGTGTATATCTTCCACCTTTTGATTCTTGTAAATAATGCTACTATGAGCATGTTGTGCATATTTCCGTTTGGGCCCCTGCTTTCATTTCTTCTGGGTATATGCTGGATCATATGGTAGTTATATTTTAATACTAGAGGAATTGCCATTTTCCATAGTGACTGTGGATACCTAGGACACTGCCTAAAAATTGAATTACCCTATTTCATTCGTCTTCTAATCTTGCCAATTAGATTATGATCTTCATGGTTCAGGCGGAGTTTAGTTATGAAACTCTGTGACTATTACAATTATACTGACTTAAATAAGCATAAACAACAATGGGTAAATACTAATTAATCTATCCACTCAGTAATAGTTATTGAGCATTTTCTGTGTGCTAGAAACCTAGAGGCTAAGGGTGTAGGAGTGAGGCAATCGCAAATCTTTGTTTTCCTTTAGTGTGGGAGACAAATATTAAAAAAATAAACAAGTATATAATATACTGTCAAGTAAATTACATGGAAATAAATACATTAAGGAAGCTGAGAATAAATAAGGATGAAATTATGATGAGATGGGCAGGCAGTCTCTTTGGATAGGTGATATTTGAGCAGAGTTCCTATAAAATTTATTGACTGAAGGGTCACAAGTCTCTAGGGATGGGATTAGGAATGGATATATAAGTGGTTTATCCTTTTCCACCAGTGTGTTTGTTTTCATAGAGCTACTTTCTGCTGTGTACATGAAGGAGTTCATTCTAAATACTGTTCAAGTCTTAAAACTGGATTAACAATAAAATCCTTATAAAATTTGGATTTTATATTTTTCCTCTCATTTTCTGTTAGGTTGGACATAGAGTGGATCAGCAACGACTTGCTCTGAAAAATACCAACAATTCCATACATCTGTGATAACATTAGACAACTTATTAAATTGCTTCATTTCTCTTCTGCAGTGTAACTAAACTTATTACTAACTTTAGCTATTAAATAATCAACTTTAATATAACTTGCAAATATTTACTATTCCAAAGGTATTACAAAAATGAATTGACCTTCAGCTACTGAATATTTGTTATATTTAACAGAGCTATTAAATACTTACTATATTTAATACTGCTTTTTTTTCTTATAGGATCTTTCTCTCTTCATATATATATATGTGTGTGTGTGTGTGTGTGTGTATATATATATATATATATATATATATATATATATATATATTAGCCTATATTACTACTGTTAGTTTACTAGAGCTGCCATAACAAAATACTGCAGATTAGGTGGTTTATGCAGCAGAAATTTACTCGCTCGCAAATGTGGAGGCTGTTAAGTCCAAGATGAAGGTATCAGCAGACTTAGTTTCTTATGAGACCTCTCCTGTTTGTTTGTAGATGGCAGCTTGCTGTGTCCTCACATTGTCATTTCTCTGTGTCTTCATCGCTGGTGTCTCTGTGTGTTCAAGTTTCCTCTTCCCACAAGATTGGATTAGAGTCCACCCTAATAGCTTCACTTTAATTTCATCATCTCTTTTAAAGGCCCTATCTCCAAAAACAATCACATTTTGAGATATTAGGGGTTAAGGCTTCAAAATATGAATTTGGAAGCACACAATTCAATCCCATACACACACACACACACACGTGCATGTATTTGCATAGCATAATGCCCTATGGCCCTATTATGAATAACTCCTTGTTCTCAAAATTACTTATTTTAAACCAAGATGAAAATTTGTGAAATATTTGACTTACTTGTTCTAAAAACAATAGGTGAAAAAAGCATAATCCTTGGACAGAAAACAAGGAAGTGAATTTGTGTATTAATTATTCCTCTCTGAAATAGCTCTTAAAATGTTTATAGGTTGATTATTATATTTTTAACACCAACTCTCAATATATACTACACAGCAATCTAAAAATAAAACAACATTTGCAAGGCGAAGATAAAGGTTAAACTGAAAAAAATGAACAATTTTAGTGAAACTATGTATCTTTCTAATAGGAAAGCAAAATCCAGTGTACCTCTATAGGACAACACTGAAATGTTAAAAGGGACTTTGTAGTGCTAAAATATAACCTGTAATATTGTTGGCTAAAATTGTATTAGTTCCATCAATTTATGCTTTGTGGTTTTACATATGGCTGGTTATGATTACTTACGTGTGGGTCATAAAAACCCAGTGTGTTTTCCAAGCAGTCAAATTGCCTGTCAGCTGCTAAAGGGGCAGAATTAATGAGAAACTTACTTTATAGTCTAAAGAATAGCAGCTGGGGTCTGTTTTAACAAGTCCCGGGAAACATACATGGAGGGGAATTCTTTGTGGCTAGACTTATATCCTGCCTTGTCTCTAAAAAGTTCTACTCATTGAGTTGAACAATCAGATAGACAAAATTCAAGGGCATAGCAATAGCTTTACACATCACTGATTACTAGTACAAGAGTAGAGGATAATTTGTCACTTATTTTCCACTATGGCAAAGTATACCATGCTTTCACCAAAGTCCATGTCCTTTTCCTCTCGGTATATAGCTGGAACACATTTATCAGCCTCCTTTGCATTTAGATGTGACTGTGTGAATTAATTCCTGCCAATGGGCTACAGGAACAAGGGATATGTGCTATTTCCAGGCCTGGACTATCTCCCATGAAAGTATTTTTTTCCCCCTTATTTCACCCACTGGATCAATAGAGAATACCAAGATGACCTAGAAGAGGGCAGAACAATAAGACAGAAGGAGCCTGATCTTGTCATTATTATATAGACCACCTGCCAATCACTAGTACTACTTAGGTAAGTTAGAACAAAATTCTATTGTGTTAAGTATCATATACTTTCAGATTCACTGTTAATCGCAGTTAGCCTATTCAGAATAATATACCTACTCATTATGAGAATTAGCTTATTAGGAAAGCTGCCTAGTAATCTAACACAGTGCTAGGGATGAGCAAAAGAATCTGTTGAGAGGGAATGAAAAAATGTAATAAAAGTTTCCAAGTCTTTTCATTAATTTGAAAGGAAGAAAACTTTACTGTCATTTAACGTATGACTTATTGGTAATATCTAGGGGTTTTTTTTAAAGATTTTATTTATTTATTTTGAGAGAGAGAGAGACAGAAATAGCATAAGCAGGGAGGAGAGGGAGAAGCAGGCTCCCTGTTAAGCAGGGAGCCCGATGTGGGGCTTGATCCCAGGACTCTGGGATCATGACCTGAGCTGAAGGTAGATGTTTAACTGACAGAGTCACCCAGGTGCCCCAGTAATATGTAGTTCTTAAATACATTACCTATTTTGTTTGGGATGAAAGTCAAAAGAATTTTGATGGTAAACTTGATTAAAAAGTTTTAGACATCTCTGATCAAAGATCCAGCTCTAGGTGTAAAGTATAGGAAAAATCCACTGGTGAAAATTTGAAGAACGGAGCATTTTAACAATGTTATGCTAGCTCAAGGAGCCTGAAAAAGGATGTTCCATGGACTGCATTTATCAAAATCACATAGTTTATATTAGCACCTTAATACAAGGGACCATAACTGTTCATTCTCCATCTCAGGAATGGCCTTGTAACTTGCTTTGACTAATAAAATGTAATGGACATGTCATTGTTTGAATTCTGATCCTGGCCTCATGGTGTCTTGCATTTTCTACTTTTGTCCTTTTGGAACACTGTTGCCAGAAACACAAGTCTTGCCTAGGCTTTTTGAGGATGAGAGACCTGTGGAGAAAAGGATCCAGTCTTCCTAGACACTTTAGCCATCCCAGTGGAGGCCCTAGATGAGCAAGATATTCAAGCTGAGCAGAGCCCAAATTGTGGACCCACAAAATCATAAGCATATAAAAAATTAATGTTTTAAGTCAAGAACTTTGGGATGATTTGTTACATTGCAAAGGATAATTGATACAAATGTTATTATAGAAGGCAAGTATTCCGTAAGTAAAAGATGGAGTGGAGTAAGAGGCTCAAAGTTGATTTTAGTTAAAATTAATATTTTTAAAGAGCTAATTATAAAAATCATATGTTAACAAACAATTGAAATAAATATGCTATCTCTTATAATTCCCAAACAAGCTATGTCTAAGTGCATACCAAGAATGTGATCCTTTGATCATTTGAGTTACTGATCTCACCTAAATTTACACTCCTCAGGAATAGAACTATACATCTTCACTCTTGCCATAGCATCATTGTAGATGAAGCAAACTTCCATTCTCTGTGACTTTGAACTTGGTCATGTTATTCATTTTGGTCAGTGGGATGTTAGCAGAACTGAGGTGAACAAATGCTGAAAATGTGCTTGTATGGTTGGCCTTGTCCTCTTATGTTTCTGTCACTGTCATGAGAAAAATATTCCCTGTGTTTCCAGACTGAGTCCTAAAAGGAGACATGTGGAGAGGATTTGTTCTAGCCTACCCACCTATCAACATCTTGAAGCAGACCTGCCCTGGTTGACACCATCCTAGATCACTTGCAACCCATAAACATAATAATAAATGTAAGCCACTCTATTTGGGTATATTTGTTATTCAGTATTACAGTGATGGTAGCTGCTAAAAGAAAGTCTAAAAGACACATCTATATTTAAAAATGAATGTAGGTGCGAAAAAAACCACTATAAAATTCTGAAAAATAGAGAAAAACATCCATGTACTTTGTACATGAGTGCTCTGTGCTTACTTTGTTTATATAACAAGTCTACTGATCGCTTAAGAATCTGGTCTAGAAAATAGTCATAAGAAATAAGTTAGTCGATCAACTACGATGATAACTCTTTTGACAGAGAAAACTATTTTAAATTAATTTTAAAAAGCATTTCTAATGTAAAAATACAGTCTTTCATTTCTTTTCTAATGCAATCAGTAGATATGATAATCTATTTATTCACAGATACAATATGTATTTAAAATACAGATTTCTTTCAATTCGAATTTCAGTTTTCAATTGATGTTAAACTCATTGATGGTAGTGATCCTCTGTATATCTCTATATAATTAAAAAGTACATTCTCTATTATCCTGTGATTAATTTTTTGTAAATCAATGATTTTTAAATTGTCATCTGTGAACTGATGTCATGGAGATCACCATGGAGGATACCAGACCCCCATCCCAGATTACTGAATCAAGACCTCTGGGTTGTATCTTGGCATCTGCATATTTAGCAAGTTTTCCAAGTAGTTTTTAGGCACAGTAAAGTTTCAGAGCCACTGACCTAAATATTTCTTAATGATTCACTTGACACACTTTGCCTTTTTATCCCAAACATTTTCTCTTCCTATTTTTATACAATACATTTATTTGGCATAGCAATACTTCCAAATCCATTCTCCACTTTAATATTGGCTCCAGCCCTATAAAATGGATATCTGTATATGTGTTCCTATTACTAAATACCAATATCTATGTAGGGAGACTGACTCACAGAATTATGATTACTTGATGATTTCACTTATTCATTTTTACACTTTCATTTGTTTTGTTTTGTTTTGTTTTGTTTTTGTTTAAATTCCAGTTAGCCAACAGACCGTGTAATACTAGTTTCTGGTGCACAATATAGTAATTCAACACTTCCATACAACACCCAGTGCTCATTCCAACAAGTACACTCCTTAATCCCAATCATCTATTTAATCCATCCCCCCACCAGCCTCCCTTCTGGTAACCATCAGTTCTCTATAGTTAAGGATCTGTTTCTTGGTTTGCTTTTTTCTCTCCCTCTTTTTCCCTTTGCTCATTTATTTTGCTTCTTAAATTCTACGTATGAGTGAAATCATATGGTATTTTCCTTTCCTTGACTGACTTATTGCACTTGGCAGAATACTCTCTGGCTTCAACCATGTGGTTACAAATGGCAACATTTCATTCTTTCTTATGGCTGAATAATATTCCATTGTATACATATACCACATCTTCTTGGACACTGGGGCTGTTTCCACAATTTAGCTATTGTAGATGATGCTGCTATAAATATCAGTGCACGTGTATCCCTTTGAGTTAATATTTTTGTATCCTTTGGGTAAATACCTAGGAGTGCAATTGCTGGATCATAGGGTAGGTCTATTTTTAATTTTTTGAGGAACCTCTATATGCTTTTCCAAAGTGGCTGCACCAGTTTGCATTCCCACCAACAGTGTCCAAGGGTCCCTTTTTCTCCACATCCTCTCCAAATCTGTTGTTTCTTGTGTTTTTGATTTTAGACATTCTGACAGGTGTAAGATGATATTTTATTGTAGTTTTGATTTGCATTTCCCTGATGGTGAGTGATGTTGAGCATCTTTTCACGTGTCTGTTGGCTGTCTGTAGGTCTTCTTTGGAAAAATGTCTATTCATGTCTTCTGCCCATCTTTAAATTGGATTATTCATTTGTGTGTGTGTGGATGTGTTTTTATTTCTGTGGGATCAATGCACAGGAGTGCAATAATTGGGTCATATGATGATTCAATATTTAGCTTTTTAAGAAACTGCCAAGTTATTTTCCAAAGTGGCTGTACCATTTTATAATACTGACAGTGATGTATGAATGATCCAGTTTCTCTCCATCTGCACTAGCATTTGGTATTACCTCTGTTTTTCCTTTTGGTCATTCTAGTGGGCACTTAATGATATTTCATTATTGTTCTAATTTGTATTTTCCTGATGATTTGAGATGTTGAACACTTTTTCATGTGCTTTATTTACCATGTTCTTCAGTGAAGTAGCTATCCATGTCTTTTGCCCATGTTATAATTGTATTGTTTGCTTTTTACTGAGTTTTGAGAGTTCTTTGCATACTATAGATAATATTCCTTTGTCATATACACAGTTTACAAATATTTTCTTAGATGTTCTCTAAGTTAATAATTAAGAGAAAAAATACAATTATTGAATTTTAATTTTAAAATAAAATTAGTGGTGCACTTGGCTGGCTCAGTCGGTGAAGGGTCTAACTCTTGATTTCAGCTCAGGTCATGATTTCAGGGTCATGAGACTAAGCTTCACATCTGGCTCTGTGCTGGGCATGCAGCCTGCTTAAGATTCTTTCTCTCCATCTCCCTCTGCCCCTCTATTTCCCACTTGCACACACGTGCTCTCTCTCTCTCTTTTTCTAAAAAAAAAATTAAAATTAAAAAATAAAAATAAAATTAGTTAAGGGGGTGGGAGGATGGGTTGAATGGGAGATGGGAATTAATGAGTGTACTTGTCATGACAAACACTGCGTGATGTATGGAAGTGTTGAATCACTATGTTGTACACCTGAAACTAATATAATACTATATGTTAACTAATTGGAATTAAAATAAAAACTTAAAAAATAATAAAATTAATTATGTAATAAAGAAAAAGAGTGAAGATAGAGAAAGAAATAGAAAGGATTAAAAAAGACACAGAGTACCAGAAATATAAAAATAAAATTTTCTTTTGCATCTTAGTGGCCTCCTAGGATTTTGCCTCTAGAATCCAGAAGTTAATATTTTTATAAGCATCAGATGAAGATGAAGTCAGTATTATCTACATGAAATTGAAGAGAATTAGAAAAGTCAGATACATTCCTTCATCTGTTTCTTTCACATCGTTCATTACAACACTTAATGACAGTTAAGGATGCATTAAATATCCAGAGTCAGGAATAATCAGAGAACTTCAAGTTTGATATGTTATTCATGAATAATACACAGAATTTTGGGGGAAATTTTTTGTTTATTTTTTAAAAATCTTTACATAAGTCAAAAGAACTTGTAGAAAATTGAAAAGTTTCATTCTTAGTTACTATCTTTCCATTTTTTTAAACACTATTTAATTGGCAAATTAAATTTGAAATGAAAATGTGTGTGTGTGTGTGTGTGTGTGTGTGTGTTTTATCATCAAAGTGTTTTATAATGCTCCGGGGTTTTTTCCTGAAAATATTATTAAATTTATGATTACTTTTATAATCAGTGGTATCTAAGAACCAAGAAAATTCAGTGAATTTTTTCATAGTTTATAAGATGCCTCAATACTTCTCTATTTATTTTCTTATATTGAACATATCACTAGTTTGAAATGACTGTAATGTAGCTAAGATAAGAAGTATATTAATGTTTTATTTGGTCCTCTGCGCCTAAGTTTTAGAAAACAAAAAGAAGCATAAAATATATTAAACATTTCATTAATGCACAAGTGCTACTAAACAAAATAAGGGATTTTATTAGATGATAAAAACATATTAAGAAAGGTGAAATGAATGAATACTATTTCAGAAGTCAATAGATTTATTGTAATTACAAGCAAGGGCTTTGTAGAGAGCAAAACAAAACAAAACAGGTATGAATCCCAGCTTTGTTACTTTAAGCAGTCTTCTTAATCTCCCTATATCTCAGTTTCTTATCTATAAATCATATAATCCGTGTACAATAAATGGGAGACTATATTACTATAGGTAATAATATGGCTTAAGGAAGGGAAGTCAGAAGTGTCTTTTATTAAAGAGGGAGAATGTGAGCTGGGACTTGAGAGATGGTTAAGATAAAGATGAAATAAAGTGGCCATGGAAGTCTTTTATAGAAAGTGGGGAGTAAGCTGTACCCTAAAACAAATGGGTAAGAAGTGGAAAAGGAGAACCAGTGAAGGTATTTTAGACAGTGGAAGCCCCAAAGTCAAGTCCCAAAGAATGATTGACAGGGACAGAAGATGGAGGCCTCCTAATGCCAGACAGTGGCAGAAACAGGAAGGGTCACTCTGACTTTCCCTCTCCCTTCCCTTCTTCCCTGACAGAGGTTATAAAACCGTCATGTGAGAAGTGCCCTCCCTTTATCCCAGGAAAGGAAGATCCTTATCTCTGAAGACAAAGGGATGCCAAGAAGAGTCTGAATGAACAAACAGGTATTGCTAATTTTCTGCAGCTCACTACTCCTGCTCATACTCTTTGCCCTATCATATTTCTCCAACACTGTCCACAGTTCATCAAACCTGGCATTAAAAGTACTCAGGTTTAACAGTTTCTTTAGACCTTGATATCCTTATGAAGGTTCCCATGTTATGAAAAATTATATTAAGTAGTTCTTTATGCTTTTTTTGTATTAATATGTCTCTATCATTTTAATTTTCTGACCTTACCAGGGACCCTAAGAGGGTTGAGGGAAATTTTTTCCTCCCCTACAGTAACGGATAAGTTCCCTCTAAAAGTTTTTGAATGGTGTGGTAGAAAGATAAATGCAATATTTTGGCAGTAGTGCCAATAATGGACTGAGAAAGGAGCCCGTTCTTAAAAAATCATCAGAAAATCAGAAAACATATGCTTAAATTCCAAGTCAAGGAAAACAAAAACAAAAACAAAAACAAAAACTCATCCCCTAGCAAAGGGAAAGTTCCTGCTAAGTACCTCAATGATTTTAAATATCAAAAATACCAAAAACAGCATCAATGAGCTCAAAATTTGACTGCTTGATTAAATGTATTTTGTATCTCAATATTTAGCACTTTATTTACTTAACAGGGTCCAGGTCTTAAATAAATAGCAAAGGTAGTTCTATAGGATAAGCTATATTTACAGAAAATAGGCTTTTCTTGAAAGAAGAAAAGTTGGGAGTCAGGTCAGACTACAAGGACATACCATTACAGTGTAAGAATTTCAACAGAAAATGGAAAAGAAAATCCTCCGAAATATATTTATCAGCAAATGACCTGATCAGCTATGATCCATCACTGGCAGATCATGGCTCGGTAAATCAGTATATCCCAGGAGGCAAGTTTAAATGGATTTGAGATTATTGACACTTTTTATTAAAGTTCCCTCATAACTCAGGGAAAGAAAATATAATGCCCCAAATGTTGCACCTTTTAAAACTTCATAGGTTATCTATTTAAAACAGAAAACTTTCTTATTTTAGGATCCTTTATAAACAGCTTAAGCCACTAAGGTTTAAAAGCAGAGCTGACAATTTTAGACTCTCTTTGGGGTTGTATGCCATTTTTAGAGCACTGAATGCCTCCTATCAGGGACTTGGTCAGTCCAAGGCAGCTCACTTAGGCTCCTCAGCTACCAGACAGAATGATGTAACATGCCATCTCAAGACAAGAGGGAGTCCATGAGATTAGCAGCCCCAGGCATACTAAAAATGTTTAGGGGGTTCCTACTTTAACATTGGGGAAGTAGACATTTGTTTTTACAGAGTCACCATCTTGGAAGCCTTTGCTTGTTAGGCAAAGCACTTTGAAAATGATCCCTGCTTTGGGAGAAATACCCTGCTGGAGTCAGATTCCCTAATTTGCAAAACTTGGTTGACCACAGTTCTTTGAATGACCTTAAATGTGAATCTTGAATACATTGTTTTCAGTTGTACTAACTGGTTTTACATACTTACGTGGTATATGCAAATTTCTGTAAATCAAATTTGTGGGGTTTTTTTTTTAATGTAAAGCCCTATAAATATGCGTGCCCTAGATTCCTTGAAAGAGATAGGGTTTCAAGATTCTTTATTTTAGAGTTTTCCTTTAGTTTTCCAATACTACTGGGAAAGAATCTCCTTTGATATTTTAAGTAACCCTGTAACAATAATTCTAAGCCCTCCAACTAACTTTCATAAGAGGCACATTCAGTTTTTCTTTTCTCAATTTTAGGATAGAACCTGATGCTCTGCTTTTGTTAGTTGACTTTGATAGCCTCTCTTGCTAGATTTCCAGCAGACAGGATAAACATATCAGAAAGTTCAACTAAGATCATGAAATGTAAAGATACTAATATTTCCTTATTATTAGGGACCCCCAGGGTTCTTTTTATCTCTTTGCATAGAGTCAATCAGCCTTTATTTGTATTACAGTCTATTAAGCAAAATCTCAAGTAGTTAAGACAAATAAGCTCAATAAAAATGTACAAGGAAGTATTTCACTAGGCTAATCCTGATTTAAGCCTACTATTTGAAAATAGTGGTTTATGTAAATTATGGGAAAACTTTTTTAAACAAATGTTTTACACTTATATGATATATGGCCCACCGAGCACAGTGCAAATTTTTTAGTTTATCATTCTTCGTATGCAGAACTCAAAGTGGTCACCTGAATCTTGATTGTAATTGGGAATTAGTTTATCACTTTATCTATAACTGGAGACATTTATCATGTTCTGATTACAGCAGAAAAATGTGTAAAACATACATACACACACAAAATGTGGAATGACCTATGGGAATATACTATATAATTAGTTTTGATGTGAAAATATGTAAATTAAAAATAACATACGGAATAGATTCAAAAATAATAAATAAAATAATAAATCTCATTCACTGGGAATAAAGAGGTACGTGTAGCTAATGGCAATCTCTTCTGGTCTTACTGAAAGCTTTTATCTCTTTCTGTTATGACCTTGTTGGCATTTGAGTGGATATTTTCTAGTATCAGGCCTTACACATCAACTGCAATGAATTTTGATTTTCTCTTTCTACAATTAATAATATTTTTCATATTGATACATCTCCATCATCTGTATTTGGATACTTCTATCATGAAATTTTCCTGAAATTAATCACATTTCCCTAATACAGGATTAAAATAATGTCTGTTTCAACCATCATTATTAATGGTGCCATGTCTTATTGTTTTTCTTTACTTCATTAAGAACTTATACGATATTGGAAATAAGCAAAAAGAGGGTGGTACAAACTTTTAATGTTATACTGGTTTATTGTTTTACAAGAATTGTAACCTAAGAATTGTACACCTAAGAATTGTTTAATTCTCCTAGTGAGCATATTTGTGTTTGGTTTTGCTCTTTGACTGGAGTTACATGTTATTTGTAGATTTCTATCCAGTAGAAAATATAATTCCAAAAGTTGTGGTTTTAATTAGTGCCTTAGAGGATATTTTAACAATTTTATTTTAATATCCATATTAAAAATATATATTTTTCTGATGGTTTTTATTTTTTATTATTTTTTTAAGATTTTATTTATTTATTTGACAGAGAGAGACACAGTGAGAGAGGGAACACAAGCAGGGGGAGTGGGAGAGGGAGAAGCAGGCTTCCTGCTGAGCAGGGAGCCCAATGTGGGGCTCGATCCCAGGACCCTGGGATTATGACCCGAGCCGAAGGCAGACGCTTAACGACTGAGCCACCCAGGTGCCCCTTTCTGATAGTTATATAAACCTCAATCCTCAAAGTATTTTTCATATTACTTTTTTTATTAATTAATGAGTTTGATAAAATAGCTGACATGTCCATTCTATATTTGTAGGAGAGTCATGTTTTTAATCTTTGAAACTATACCTTGACAATCCAGTGTTCTATTTCCTTCTACACTGTGAATGCCTCATTCATATGAGAATGAATTCTCCTTTAAAAAATGAAATATTCTAGATAAGCCTAAATCTAAATAAAGCCGAAATCCTTCCCTCCCCCGCCCCCCCGACTCGGCTCTAAACCTACCTTATGCCGCTATACCAGATCACTTCCCAAATGTAACTACTGTTACTAGTTTGGTGTTTATCCACTGTAACATTTTTCATGCATTTACACATATCCATATGTGCCTATGTTAACTTAAACAGTGGTAAACTATGTGAAACAGACTGCTCTATATGTCATGAAGACCTTTCCATTTTACTCCTCATTCTTAACTGCTACAGAGTGTTCTATGATAAGAAAATGCCATAACTTGTATAAGCATTCATCTGTTAAAAGACATTTAAGCTTCTTCCAATTTTTCATTACAAACAATGCTAGAATGATCTTTCTTATAAATACTTCCCTTTCTTCATATTTATGAACATATATCTAGGGTAAAGATCAAGAATTGGAATTGCTCGATCATGCAGGTAAATAAGAAAATATATATTTTAATTGCCTTCTAAAGGAGCTCTAGTTTCTACCCACATAAACAGTTAACCTCATTGGTAAATATTGAAAACAAATATAATATTTTGCCATCTTTCGAGGGTTAAATTCTAAAGTCATCAAGAAAGAGGAATATAGTGTATAGAAGAAAATTTACCTCTAAAAATACATTGGTTTCTCTATATACAATACCATAGAAATTTTTATCAGTGTTTCTAAGTTATCTTTAAGTATTGTTTACCTGTTCTTAGTTTTTTGGTTTTTTTTAACAATTTATTTATTTATTTGACAGAGAGAGAGACCACAAGCAGGGGGAGCGACAGGCAGAGGGAAAGGGAGAAGCAGACTCCCCACTGAGCAGGGAGCCACCCTCCCCACCATGTGGGGCTGGATCCCAGGACCCTGAGATCATGGATCATGACCTGAGCTGAAGGCAGACACTTAACCAACTGAGCCGCCCAGGCGCCCCTTGTCTTTAGTTATTAATGAGAAATCAAGGACAGCACATTTTTTTCATTTTTTTTTTTCTTTCTTTCTTCCAATAAGTCTGTCAGAAGCCTTTATCTCTTGCCTGAGATACAAGCTAACTGAGCTAAGGGATAGGCACTAAATTTTCTAGTCTTCTATTTTATATAAATAATTAAAAAAATTTGTGGAGCTCTTATAAGTTAAAATTGTGTTTATGATCTACTGCAGCAGATTGATCCTTTTGAAATGTAAAGTAGGTCACATTTTCCCAATCTTTTTACCCTGGCATTTGTCATCTTCTTACAACTTAGTTTCCCCAGAAAGAGAACAGAGTGTGGCACTTAGAACATACCTGGTAACTATCTGTCAAATGAATAGATCGTTGTTAATTGAAAAGAATCAACAAATAGTTTATCAATGTTCTCTGATGCTTTTAAAAAGTGTGAAATTTCTTTTTGTTTTGAAATAACACATATCCACTTACTAGGGTAAACACCCCAATTGTTTTACTGAAATATTTGGTATGCTGCTTCTTTATTATTCTCTTTGATCTATTGATTTCTGAGAAAGATGCAATAAAATACCTCGCTAAAGATTTGAATTTTTCAAAAGTTGTCACTTTTTAAACTTTAAGGTAATTTTAAAGAATTTTTTCCTTAGGGGCATGAATATTTGTGACTATTGCATTGTCTTAATATATTGCTATTTATATCAATATAAATTATATCTCTTTACAGATTTAAGCCATTTTGCCTTGAATTTGGTTGTGGATTTTATTTGTTTGTTTGTTTTTATTTAACCTGAGAAATGCTGGTTTTAAACCATTAATAGTAGTAATGAATACTGATAATATATCTTTATCCCAACTGATACCTACTTTGAGTTTCCTATTTGCCATGTCTTACTGTTATTGGCTTAGCTTCCTTCCTACCTTTTGTTGAGTGCTGAGTGCTCTTTGAATTGATTTTTCATTCAAATACTTTGAATGGCATACCTTCTTCTTCTAAACTCTTATTTTATATCCCTAAATACATAACACACTTACTTCAACTTGTATGTTTCAACATCAAATGTTAATGAGTATCTATAGCTGTCTCTTACCAAGACAAGTTTTGTGGAATGTTTTCACTTACTTTGGCTTTTTGCCCTACCCAACCCACAAACCACCGTACATATTACCTGGGGATTTCACTTTATATCATTAGAAATTTTGTGTACTATCAACACGGATTTACTTCAGATCTCTGGGCCTCAATTTTCTTATGACACTTTGCTAGTCCCACTGTGTCCACAGAAGCATATAAACTCAGTGAGCTAAATCATAGGCATTAGTTTCTTATCTTCTCTCCTGCTTTTATGAATACATTTCTTTGAAGATTTGCAGTTACCTTGGGTTTAATGAGTTTGCATTTTTTCAAACCCAAAGAAAACAAGGCTTAAGTGACTATGTGAAGCACTTCCTCTAAAAAGGAATGGCCAGAGATGGAGGACCACGAACTACTAAATCACAAACTCAACAGTTGAGCATTACAGTCTCTGTTTAACACAGTTCTGAAGTGCGGTTCTAGTCTAATTGCTAGGAAAACCAGAATGGCTTCTTCTCCCAAAACATGTCTCAACTTTTTTACCTGCATGGATTTTGCTTTTGTTGTTTTTGTTGTTGTTGTTGTTTTGTTTTGCTTTGCTTTTCCCTAACTCTATCACTGAGTGTTCCACCAGTAAAACAGGAATCTGCTTAAGCATTTCAAACAGAAAGAGAACTAGGATATCAAACTGTAGGAAAGAGTAACAAGGTGGAGCGGCATTACTCAGATCAGGAGCTATAGGAAGCTATGAGGGCTGCCACCTGCCTCCACATTCCTCGGTGGCTGCCATGTTAGGGATCCACACTTAGCGGCTAAGGGAGCCTAGTTTGTATGGTCTTATTGCTGTATAAGTACAAACTGGGCCTGCCTACTGCAGCCACTGGTACTAACGTGGGGGAAAAAGTACCTTCTGCATTCTGATTGCATGCCATGGTCTCCCGTGGTTAGAATTTAAACCAGAACTTCAGTGGCAGGGAGATCTGAGAAATTCAGTTTCTCACATTCTGAAATACAGGAGAAATGTAGAAAATGTCAGAAATGATGCAAAGATACCAAAAGAAAATTTAGCTCACCCAAATGATAGGGAATAGCTTTTTTCTTATCTCTTCTAGTTCACACTTTATTTCTTCTTTATACTTATACTGAAGGCCACTTCTTCCATGAAGTTGAATCCTGAACCTCTAATGTAATCCAAACTCAATGTTGTTTAAACTCCCTATAGTACCATATGCATCTCTTACTGTATTTAACATATTCCTCTTTGTATTACAGTAGTTTTTGAAAGTCTTATCTCTTTTCACTAGTCTGTAGATTTCTGGAAGGGAGTCAACTAGTATAAACCACAAACATTAGGGATTAAATATGTGTTTTTCAATATTAGCTAGGAAATTAACATTCAAATGTTACTACTTGCGGAGCTTGTCTTCGTCCTTTATTGTGATATTAACCTGGATTATAGTAGAAATCTGTCTCCATCAGCAAGGATCTAGGTGATTTGGTATAGAAAACCTTATACTAGAGCTAGTCTATGATTTAAAATTAAGATAAGTATGGATTCAAACTCTTTGTTTTCTACTGTTCTGAAATCAGTTTACATAAATTCATTGATGAATGCTCAGCTGGAGGAAAATGATTTTGTTATTCTCTCTGTTTCAAAACACAACTGAGTTGTTTTATTGACTAGACAACATCAAGTGAAATAGAACTGCTAGGCTTCTTGCTTCTCCCTCTCCCGCTCCCCCTGCTTGTGTTCCCTTTCTCGCCGTGTCTCTCTCTCTGTCAAATAAATAAAATCTTTAAAAAAAAAAAAAAAAGAACTACTAGGCTTCTGTGTCTCAAATCATGACATTTTGCCATCATGTCTATTATTGATAAAATCTGTAAAGGAAAAATAAACCAGAAGTCTTCATTCAAATGAAAATAATTTAGTAGCATGCTTGTTTTTTTGAGTAGTTCATGAGGGGAAGTGTTACATAAGAAGAACATAATGATGTAAGTTTTGAAGTCAGAGAAATGAATTACCAAACATCAAACTTAGCAGTTCACTGTAGCTCTGTAAGATCTCTTTCCTATATAACAATTAATTAATTAATTGAGAATTAACTGAAATAATATACATGATATACATGTGCAAATGTATTTTTCACAACTCTTTAGTTATTCATTCCCCTTTCTATGCTAGTCACAGACAGAAACGTTTTACCATCATTAACTCATTTAGTTTTTATAACAACCCTAACACATAAATTTTATTAAGATTCCTATTTTATGGGTAAAGAAACAAAAGTTTGGAAATAAAACCTTCCCAAAGTGCCACAAGGCCTTGGTGAAAGAGCCACATGGTACAGTCACCACTCTTTGGAACAATATGCTTCATCATTATCCCGTACATCTGAGTAAAAGTGCTTTATCTGGTAGTAGCATGGGGAATAAATAGCAAATTAATTGAAATATGGGTTAAAATGGAGAATCATAAACAAAAATTCACTTTCCTAAATCTAAAATATATACATATATACTTTCCCAATCTTTCAGAGTTATGAATCATTTCTTGCCAAAAACACAAAAGATATTATTCATCTACAATTTTTGGTTTTGATCTCTTTCATTTGGAGCAAGGGATTAGACAATTGCAGATTTATCTGAATGTAGTCTCCCTTAGGTGCTGTCCAATAGAACTTTCTGTGGTAATGGAAATATGTCTGTGCTGTTCAATTTGGTAACCACAAGCTGCATGTGGCTGTTGAACACATAGCAACAGAAGAACTCAATTTTTAATTTTATTTCATTCTAATTCATTTGAATTTGAATATGAAGAGTTCGATGTGGCTAGTGGCTATCTTATTGATTTATACGTTTCCAACTCCCCTCCCCTCCACATCAAATAGTCTATTATTTCATTGTTCACACCTAAATTAAATAGCATTTGGGACAGTTGTATGAATGGCTAGGCTATTGCAAAACACTTGGGTTTTTAATGGGCAAAAATAGCAAATATTTCACTCTTTTTTTTTTTCTTTTAAGTTCATGCAGTAGTTACTGTGTTTACTTAATTGTGATAGAAAGTTCCAATAGTATAAATGGTTTGAAACAATGCTTCTAACTCCTGGAAAACATACAACTCAACTGGTAGAAGCCCAATCACAGACATATTAGAGGCAGTGAAATGGCTGCAGAGATCCAGTGTGTTGTGAGCACCTGGACTTATGCTTGACAGAGGAAAGAAATGTGCCTGATCTTGGGGGGAACAGATCAAATGAAGGCCGGGTAAAATTAGCCCTATTACATCATGAGTGTTATGGTCGATCATGCACCAACAGCACAAGTCAAGTCAGTCAATAAATGGATGAAGTAAAGTACCATAAAATAATATGGTAATATAAAAGTCATTTACACACACAAAAAACTAACATGCAAATTTACATATAACAGTGTTAATAAAAAGGGAGTAAAAGAAAGTCAAAATGTTACACAAAAGAAAAAAATAATAATTCTTCCAAAATACCTGTTTTCATTTGAAAAACACATCAGAGGAGACGTTCTCCCTCTAAATGAAGCCACACTGATATGAAAGAGAAAAATTCTACTAATGTGCTTCATGAGAAATTTCCAGAAGCTGCCCGCTGGGCTGCATTGAGGAAATGGCTAGCTCAAAATGAATCCCAGGTAGTCCTTTCCCTCCATCCTGAAAACGACCTCTCTCCGTTACTACACCTGCAGAAACAGGTGTAGCCAGGTTATAAAACGCAGCTTGATTGGTTATGTGCCAGATCAAAGTAAAGCGTGTATTTGAAAATAGAAAAATGTCTGGAAAACAGGAGGCTTAAATGAATGTGGCCCTGGGGGCAGTAACAACAGATGTGCTGACAATTTATGAATATTTTCCTGTAAATGCTCTCTATTCTTCTGTTAAATAAGGAATTACGTAGTGCCATACTCCACGCCACAATGCCTGATGCTTACTTAGAATAACTTGCAAAAAATGAAATTCTCTGAAAAATAAGACGTGGCAATATGTGCATTTGACTTCTGTGTATTTCAGTAAGGAATGCTGATGTGTCCACGCACAGGACACACACACATCTCCAGCACAGATACATTTAAACAGGAAATAATAAATATAAACCCATTCACATGGCACACACACCCATTCCCAGTTAGAGTGGGGAAGTTGTGTTTGGTGGTCCACTACTTCTATTTTTTTTTTTTTTTTTTTTTTTTTGCATTTAATACATTTGATGAAGAGTTAAGTTCCACAGCTCTTGGGAGAAGTTGCTAACATTTGCTAAGGGCACAGTACAGGCCAGTGGTCTTTCAGCTTCTCCAAATAGCTGCACTAATGAGGTTGAGCTTTAAATCTAGAACTGCATACAAATAGGCCATATCAGGAGAAAGTCCTGAAACATTTCCATACCTAATAGCAGGGTCAATTTATTCTCGTCTTTTCCATCCGTACAAATCAAATCTGAATATGAAATCTGAATAACCGAAGAGTGTTATTTTATTGAATTAAAAGTGGCTGTACAGTTTAGTGTTTGGATTTGTCAGGTGTTTGCTGGGCTGATTCCAAAGAATGGAAGGTCAAGAAAATAGTCTTTCCAGAACACTCATGCCATAGATCATAGTGGATTTGAAGAAAGTATCATGGGCCATTAAGTTCTTAAAATTAGCAGGCTCACCAAAACATCTTAAATGACTATGAGGGGACCTTTGGCTATTACAGGAGCTTCCATAATTAGAATGTGAGTTAAACAAAAGACTAATACATTTAGTAAAGAGCTTCCAGATCCACAAATATTAGTTTATCTGTGCTTTTCTTGAAGGAGAGCAAAGATTGAATTATTGAGAAGTGAGAAATCAATTCTCCAAGGCTGATAATATCCAACTGACACTTTGCCAAGAGTCCTAGCTTTCCATTTTGACTATTTAGAAAAGCAAGGGAATTCATAAAGATAAGGGCAACATTTTGATATTAAAGCTAGAACTCGAATTAAAAAAAAAAAGAACAAAACCGAGCTTGGGACCCTACTCTTCCACTGAATCCTCACACTACAGTGACATGATCCAAATTCAGAGTCACCCTTGTTGGTCTGAATGACTTAAAAGATTTTTTTTAAAGCTGTGATTATTTAACCAGAAGATAGACTACGTAGTGCAGAGGAATAAACACCATCAAGGAAGTACTTGGTGTGGTAAACATTAATATAGGCTGTAGAAAATAATCCTTTCAAAATCAGCTAAATTTTCTTCTGTTTCAAATCCTCTGCCAATCTTGCCTTAGCATTCTGAAGTATTAAGGATTAATTCCAAAGGTTTATGAAAAATTCAGTATTTTTAAAGGATTTACCAAAGAAATACATGGTCAAAAGCTGATTTCCACTACATTTAGTGAAAATAATGCAACTCTTTCCAATTACTGCTTTTCAATTATTTAACTAAAAAACAAAAAGGCTAAATTATATAGGTCAGCTTTACAGTTTATATCAACAACAACAAAAACACCCCAATTCACATTTTGTTCAAAGAAATTTCCCCAAGATTGCAGTCTTATTATTCATTTTTTGTGTTTTTTTTTAATTTTTGTCTTGTTTTGTTTACAATAGTAGACGTCTCGCAGCTTGATAAATTACATGTCAAAATAAGTTCCTGCTTATTGTTCAGGGGCTTGGAGGTTTATTTAAAAAGTGTGGGGTTGTCTGTGTTCTTGTTGTTTTTTAACATCACTGGTATATGCTGACAAAAAAGCAAATAAATGCAAGTATGTATTTTGGTCAATTTCTGATATCTATATTACATCATTACTTAAAAATCTAACAGTACCTCCTAGATTACTATATATTATTATACAGTGATACCAAAGAAACATCTGTTAATCTTCTCTTTAAGGAATAAAATAGATTTTCCATTAGAAATAATTTTCTATGTACTACAAATCACGAATATGCAAGGCCCTGAAGGTAAATATTATTTAGTAAACAAACAAGTTAAAAGTCAACAAAGATGTAGCACGAAACTCAACACCAGCTTTACTCTTTTTCTTTAATCTTTTAAGTCAATTAAACTATACTGTTAACAGTTTTAAACTTTCCTCCCTATATTGTTTTTTAAAATATAATCAGTAGGGGCGCTTGGGTGACTCAGCTGGTTAAGCAGCTGCCTTCATGATCCCAGGGTCCTGGGATCAAGCCCCATGTCAGGCTCCCTGCTAGGCAGGGACCCTGCTTCTCCCTCTCCCTCTGCCTCTCCCCCTACTTGTACTCTCTATCTCTCTGTCAAATAAATAAATAAATAAATAAATAAATAAAATCTAAAAAATATATATATATAATCAATAAACATATCGAACTGTATCATAACTGTGTGTCTGAGGAGGAGGAGGGCACATTACATAGGAACTATGAGCTGACAATTCTCCTGTAATAAGGGACCCGTGAATAATGGATTTGCTAATCTGGGAGGTTAACAAAAACAAAAGAATGCAAAGCAACATATTTTTAAAAGGAAGCTTGTTTGAAAAGAAATAATTTTTTATGTAAAAAAATATTAATTAGTTACAGGAATGGTTGAACTTGTCTAACATAATTGTTGTAGAGATCATCAGCGTTATGATAATAACTACCACTAAAATAGTGGAAAATACAGAAGTGAGTGATTTAGTAGGAAACAAACTGATTTATAGCTCAACCAAAATGAAGCTAATATAAAGTTTTGATGATGATTATTGAATTAGAGGCCATTTATGAAATTGCTGAAATATGTTTCAGAACCTATACGGCGTACTTCTTATTGTAGCCACATATATGATGATCCCACTTTGTCCTCTATAGCTTTCACTTTGAAGCCCTAAGGGAAAGTGACAGGACGGGAACCAGATAACCTCATTGACATTACAGAGTAGGTAAATCGTAGCTCCCAGCAATAGTTATGGCTGGACTTCTGAGATTATCATTTTATTCTTTTACTTTATTTTATTTTTAAGGGTTTATTTATTTTGGCGGGGGGGCAAAGGAAGAGAGACAGAGTCTTAAGCAGACTCCCTGTTGAGCATGGAGCCTGAAGTAGCTCTTGATGACCCTGAGATCATGACCTGAGTTGAAATCAAGAGCCAGATGCTTAACCCACTGAGCCCCGTGACTGTCATTTTAATTCAACAAATAGTAGACTGTTTTTTGTTTTGTTTTGTTTTTTAAGTGCCCAGTACTGTGCAGGGCAAATTCAATTAGAGCAGAAAAAGAAACTCTGTAAATATTAGATATACACACGCAACTGCTAGGCTGCTATTCAGATCACAAAGTCTAGTTTGGTGTTAGGATTTTTCTCATCATGAAATAGGCCGCTTTGGTTTCTATTACTATTGTTTCACAGTGGTTGGGTTTGAAATAGCAGGAGATAGTGGCTCAGTTTGATTTTCAGACACTTCATACCTACAGTCTGCTTTTCAAGACTTTGACTAATAGATTGATTTCTTACTTATAACTACGTCTACTATTACTAATTCAAATGCTCATTCAACAGATATTTATCTTGACTGTGTGAAAGGGACCAGACTAGGCGCTGAGGATGAGTTTTCAGTGAGATGGACAAGAGATAGCTGAGAGCTACATACCTGCAACATGATGGGTCCACATTTAAAAAGAAAAAGCCCTCCTAATTGGTTAAATGTATATCCCTTTAAAATTCCATGTCCATTTAAACACATAAACTATAGGTAAGGAAGTTAAAACCAGAAGACTTTCAATTCTAAGATAACTAGGATCTAAATTTTATATTATTCAACCCACAGCATTTGAGCACACTCATCCATACAACGCATGTATTAGATATTGTGGAAAACAAAATAATGAAGTGATTCTTTTCAGTTTACAAAGCTTCATTTAATCCCCGTAACAATTTGAAGTCTATAGATGTAACTATTGAGTCTAATAGCAATTTGAATTAAGCCTATAATTGCCATGTATAGAGGAAGCTGACAACATTTGTTTTCATTTTCATTTCTTTCTTTCTTTCTTTTTTTTTTTAAGATTTTTATTTATTTATTTGACAGAGAGATAGACAGAAGAGCACAAGCAGAGGGAGTGGCAGAGGGAGAGGGAGAAGCAGGCTCTGCACTGAGCAGGGAAGCTGATGCGGGATTCGATCCCAGGACCCTGAGATCATGACCCCAGCCGAAGGCAGACGCTTAACCATCTGAGCCACCCAGGCGCCCCCTTTCTTTCTTTCTTTCTTTCTTTCTTTCTTTCTTTCTTTCACTCATTCTTTCATTGCTAGCCTCCAGTCAAGGTCTCTTTTAGTCCCCTTTTTCCGCAACTCCTTTCTTTCAGCCAGTCCCCGATACTGACATCCAGCACACGTGGTCTTGTTGGAATGTAAGAGCGTGTGCTTGTATGTCTGAGGCTTCCGTCTGTCCATCAGCCCTGGATAGTGTTTAAGCACTTCTTGGCTTACTGCTTTGTGTACTCCTCTTCAATTGAACGTCAATGTTCCAAAACTAGTACACAGTCCTGGGGAAAGAATTTTTTCTTGTCCCATGAAAGGAAACTGGACATTTATTCCTGCCGCATGAAGGGAAAATGGTTTACCCATCCCCCCTTGATGTTTCGGTTCTCTGTGCTCTTGCATTTTAGTGATACTCAGGTCTGTGCTAGTGACCCTGATACAGGATGACAAGTGGCTGCCAGTCTCTATGATAGACATTGTACCTGTATGGTACCTATAGTTGTATAGTTGTACCTATATTTGCTAGAGACTTTAAAGACTCATATGGATTCTTTTAAACGTTTTTACATTCAAAAGTACACTTTAGCCTGTACTTTGTGGTACTCTCTTTTAAATGGATTACCGTATCTACTGCTCAGTGAGTTAGCCGAACAGCTATCCAGGCTCCATGTCCTATTCTCATTTCGGCTATGCTAACAAAGAATGTCCAAAATATGCTTTGTGCTGGATGAAGCCTTTATTGCCCGTAGCATATATTTAAAAGAAATAACCACTGCAGTCTCCTAACTTAAGGACATGAAATTTAGATTGTTTACTGAGATTTAGAGAAATAAGAAGAATTACAAAACAGATAAGTTACACGTGGGAAAACATCTGCTTATAAAAGATAAACAGTGGATGCTAATATTGTGACAATGTTAAGTAGGTCTTACTTAAAAGCTTGAGACAAATTTCAGTAAGTAGCAAAATATTCGTTTTTGCCCTCAAAATGTATTTATGCCTTCTATCTGTCAAGAACTAAGTCTTCAGTGTTGTGGGTACAGGGATGAATAAATTCAAGTCCCTGCCCTCTGAGAGCTCTGAGTCTAGTGGGAGAATCCGTCATACACGTAGCATTTTATGTGTACTTGCTTTTAAAGAGGCCCTGGGAACACTGATTTGGTCCTACTATCTCAGCCCGGGGCCTTTGGTTAGTAAGTCAACATCTGTTGTTTTTGACTGCATGGCATCACTTCTCTTCTTTAAGAACCCTGTATCAATTTTCTACTGGGTAATTAATTCCCTTCACCTACTACATGCATCTGTGGGGAATATCTATCGGGTTTTTTTGGCCTTGTTTGGTCAAGAGGTAAAATGTATGTATTAGACAAACATATGGTAAAAAAAAAAATAGAGAACTGATGTATTATGTTTTCTTGTCAATGAACAAAGCATCTTTGGAAAGCATGGCGCCTTCCGTCAGTGATTGTTTCAAAAGGAGAACATGGTGACTAGAGACCAGTGATGAGTGAGGGACTTAATTTTTCCTGTACAGTGTTGTTTTGATCCTTTTAATTTTTTCTAAAATATGTATATGAAACCTATCCAGAAAAGAAAAAAAAAAAACAAAAAACACTACACAGATATCAAAGCCGAAACAAAAAACAAAATGTAAACACCATGAAAGCAGGAGAGAAGATGACAGCTTCAAGCCTCTGTAAGAATTAGATGGAACCATATGGAATTGCTGATACTCGACCAGTTGCTCTTTAAAACTTTGCAGCTCCATATGGTAGCAAACACTTCACTTTTATTTGAATTGCAGGCTTACGTGAAAATATGCAAGGAGAGAGAATATAGTTAAGCCAATAATGGGCAGTTATTCTTACCAATCACCCAAAGCCCTCATTATTTTGTGTTGTTTTTTGTTTTGTGGTCCATATTTCATCTCTGTTGAACTATCTGGGCTTTCTACCTTCAGGTAAAATAAGACGGTTGGCTTCCGTAAGTAATACAACTAGTTAAAGAGGCAGAACCGGATCCAAAACCCAGGTATTTCTGACTTGAAGCCCATGCTTGTTCTATTAGGCCACCCTGCCTAGAAACTGAGATTGGAATGGCAGATGATTGGGATTCTAGATCCCATAAGCCATTTCCCTCTTCTTTGACAAGTCTCTTCATCTCATGTCTACCTCAGTTTCCTTAGCCTTAAGATGTAGACACTATTCCTTAATTTGCCCACCTCACGGTGCTTATAAAACTGAAATAAGAGCAGGTATGTGGAGGACTTTGTAAGCTGTAAGCCTTATCGAAATACACCTGATTATTACTGGTTGTTAGCGTTGTGCTTCAGACTGAGAAGAGTAGCGGCCAGTGAGAAGAAACAACAGTGTGGAGGATAAAGGGAGAGTCATAAGTTAAAATGAGATGATGCGTTTTAATTTTCTACAGACAACAATAAATACCAGAGAAGGAAATACATCAAACATCTACCATGCATTCCCAAACAAACAAGCCGATAACTACTCTGAGGCATTGAAAGAAATTGAGAATAATATTTTGTCAGTTCAAAACAACATGCCTTTATTTTATGCAAAGCACTGAATAAAAATGAACTCTGAGTGCAATCAAAGGCTTCACAAAGTTTATCAAGTTAATTTGCTAGAAACAAATTTCGATGGAAGAACGTTAACAAAAGGCTTTTCACTTTTTCCCTGACTCCACATTTGGAATGATGACAGCGTTCAAATGTAAGCACAACCATTTTAAGATGAAATAAAACTTCTGTCAGCAAAAGAAATGACTAGTCATTACACTCCCTCCCAGGCTCTTTCAAGCACCGTGCCCAAAGGACCAGTGAGCCCTGGGGCCCGAGGCCCAGAGTCTGGTGCCGGCCTGGAACTGGAGCGGCCCCAGCTGCAGCCGTGCCCTCAGGCTGGGAGGCCCAGGAGTTAGCTGTAACGTGTGCAGCTGCAACACTTGGGGCTATCGACTCAGCTACGAAACCCTTGCGAGAAGCTTGCCTCTGTCTGGCCTTGGGCTCAAAAGTAGCTCTCTCGGTATCAGTCACCCCGCAAGACAAGGCAGCCTCAGCTGTAGAGGAGAAGGTGGCAACAGGGAGCAGAGCGACGCCGTGACTCAAATGCGTATTTTCCTGCGGGATTTCCGCAGGTCCATCACGCGGCTGCAACCACCTCTGTCTGCTGTACCCATCATTACTGGGATGACATCAGCTGCTAATTAGGATTCCTTCCCTGGAGTAGAGTGGAAGTTTCTCCTAAATCTGGGTGATAACTTTAGTTATTAGTGCTTCATTTGAATTCCCTAAATCATCAGGAGGAGTGGTGATAGGAACTTTCTGGTTTTGCAGAATATCCGTTTGGGTGTTGTCCTTATAATGCCTAGCATTCTTGGAGCGTTTTCTCTATACCAGACTCTTTTCTAAATCCTTTGCCTGCACGATTCATTTAACCATAAGACACCCTCTAAAGTAGGTAGATTACTATTCCCATTTTTCAGATGAGGAAACTGAATAAGGCACAAGGCTGTGCAGCTAGTAAATTGAGGAATGAAGTTTTACATTTTTTTTTTCATCTGCCTACCGAGTTTGCAGTCTTAACCACTATACCCTAGTGTCACTCTTTGTAATTGAAAACTGGTTAATGGTAAGAAAATCACAGCTGCTATATCGACAATGCAAAAGTGATGGGAAACATATGAGATGTATGTGTCTCTTTGTGTTGCTCATTCTACATTATCTTTCTTTATCTTAGGTTGGCTAAGTACTTGCTGAGGGCTTCTGCCAAAAATAGTCAACAAAGCACAAATTTTTGAAAGAATACGTTATTTGAGAGATATATATGTGATAGCATATATATTTATCATATATATTTAAAATTAAAATTAAAAGTATATGTGTGTGTGTGTGTGTGCGAGAAGCAGTAGGCATAATCGTTTTTTCCTCCTTTAAATATAATCATATCAGTTTCAGAAGGATACTAGTTTCCTCTGCTTCAAAATTATTAGGAAAGGAATTTCTGTTGTGTACCATTTGTCAACTTCAAGGAAAAAAAATAACATGAGGTGAAAATTAACTCCATGTTATATATTATTACATCCTTACTGTTTGTGATTTTCCCCAATATAGAAACTTAATTAAGTACAAATAATGAACACGGAGGGCAATTTCAGGGTTATAATGACTGCTTGGGAAAATCTGAGGGTTTTGCAAAAGCTGAATCCAATAAAGCTGTAGCAGTCAGTAATCCCCAGGAAATGTCCTTCACTGAAGTCATTACTGCTACTCAGAAAAATGTCTGCTTTTGGATTTATTTCAAAATTATGGATTTGTTTTTATGGCTGATGCCATTTTAATTGCTACTGCAGAATATTTGTAGAGAATGAATGTCAAATACATTGGTCAATCACATTGATCAAGTTGCCTTCCAAATTCCTTTGACTTATAATCATTTACTAGAATTCTTCATTAAAATTCCAAAGAAGGCAAAGAGTAATTAGATACGCTATTTGTTATCGTTCAACCGTCAAAGAATCTATCATTTTCTATTGGGAGAATGGAGCCCATTTAGTTGAAATCTACATTCCATGGACCTAAAAACTACTGGAAAGAACTTTTTTTATGTTTTTGTTTTTATTTTTTTCAATTGGCCCTATTGTTTTAAAACCTAATCTAGAAGTTGAGAATCTGTTGTAAGATCTTGGAAATCCATTTCAAATTATCTGACATGTTGGGCGCCTGGGTGGCTCAGTTGGTTAAGCGACTGCCTTCGGCTCAGGTCATGATCCTGGAGTCCCGGGATCGAGTCCCACATCGGGCTCCCTGCTCAGCAGGGAGTCTGCTTCTCCCTCTGACCCTCCCCCCTCTCATGCTCTCTCTATCTCATTCTTTCTCTCAAATAAATAAATAAAATCTTTAAAAAAAAAAAAAGACTTTGTCAAATTATCTGACATGTTAAAAATGATTAACAATCCTTTCATTGTTATGAAGTTTTAAAATATTTTCTGTCAATCACTGATCAATTTGTTAGAACATTTATTAAAGTACATCTGATGGTGACAATTATTAGGTTATAGAACAATGCATAATTCTGTTAAAAATCCAACTTGTTATTCCTTAAAGATCACTTGGAATAGAAAACTAATACTCTGCTCACACCTTCTCTGACTGCTCCAACCTATGGCACTCCTTGCCTCATTGTTCACATGGCGGTTCTCATATACACCTTGATTTTGGTAAGCTTTTAGGTTTGTATGTTTGTAAAATGAAAGATAAAGGTTGAGTATTTTGTTTATTTGCTTAGTGTGGACTCAGTACCCAATACTGGTGTACCTTGGGCATAAGATATCTCTAAAATAGATTCTGTTAAGAGAAGTTCACCCTCCGGCTTTTACTATATCTGTTATACTCTGTTAATTCTTTCAGAGTGCTCTTTAGATTTGGGATAGATTATTAAAATAAGTTGACAAGGCTTTGCAAAATCCTTCTAATGATGTCAGATCTTCCTCTAACCCGGTCATCTCAGGTTAGAATCCTATTTCTGTATTTTACAGAGCCTCTCAGCTGCTGCTAGGCATGCGGGAAAGAGAAACGGAGGGTGTTTTTGTCTAAGTCTGGATCAGTTGCAGTGAGCATTAATGTGTGGGTATTGGTGAGCGCCTACACCTGGCACCTGTGGAACTAGGATTTTCTACTAAATGTGACCCTAAAATTTTTATGCCCTTGTTGAATTTACATTTCATCTCTAGAGGAAATGGCATGCACATTAGGAAAAAGGAGGAATTTGCCAAAAACAGAATGGGCCTCTTTAAGATTGTAAGAAACCCATTCAAGAAAACCTTCTTTAGAAAGGAATAAATCCAATTTTAAGATCCGAATGTCTTAGAGAATGGGTTACATAATGATATGCTTTACATGGTTTTAAGAATCCTGACTTGAGAAACATTTCAGATGGTTTCATAACATAGGTATTTGGTTTTTCCTGTAGTAGTATTTTTTGTGCGTACAGGAAAGGGGCTGTAGGGTCAGCGGGGGCAACCAGAGCAACGAGGGATTGAATGAGGAAGAAAACCAAAGTGTGAGAAACAGCTGGAACGTGCATTACGGTGGAGCAGCTCTTTAATGCTATCATGTGGCAAAGCCTATAGACCCTGAGAGGGAGAGAACAGTTTAAATGTATGTCGAAAATATATAGCTCATCTGTCTCCCATCTAGTTCTGCCATTGGCCATGTATATAATATACATGGTATGAAATTAGATGTATCCCAATGAATAAGAAGATCTTCAGTGATCATTTTCTCTTTAAATTAACTTACTTAAACTACTTCTTAGGACATAAAGTAAGAATATCTTCATGAATGTATATAAATTGCATTATACCTCCCTAAAATATTTTGACATATTTATATTTCATTTATTAAAAGTTCGGTTATTTTAAATTTATTTCTAGCAACACAAAAAAGTATGAAATAATATATGATATGTGAATAAAACCAAGTCTCATGTAAAATTTAGTGAAAGCCATCTTACCAATCTTACCAAAAGAAGGAGATCGAAGGAAATGGAAAGAGGGAGGGAGGGAGGAAGGGAAGGAGGAAAAAGATGAAGCCTTTCATGACAACATTCCATCCTGGTATATAAATTTTGGCCCTAACTATTATATTTTTAATGATAAGCAATATGTAAACTCTCTATGTGGTCATTCATTTATTAGTAAGTACATAAATTTTTGATATTGATGTTTACTCCTGATACTCTATAATTCATAATGTCTATCCACTATTTTTTTTTTTCTCAATTGCATGGCTGCATAGGGTTACAGAGAAACCTAGACATATACCATTCATAGGATTCACAAAAGTGTAGTCAACTATTCAGTAGGGAATATGTAGCTATTTGATTCTTTTGAAGACCATGAGTACAGGGGCATAACTGGTATTATATATGTATAACATATACTATGCCCAATACCTAATACAATATCTGGCATATAGAATAGACCCCAAATAATATATTTTCACATGGAGTAAAAGAATCGGTTTGTATGTATTAGAATTATTAGCCAGCTCCATTGAATCTGTACCACATTGTTACTTCAACTCTGGGCTCACATCTGCTCCCATGCTTTCAAGAGGACGTTAAAAAACAACAACAAAAAATTACCTGGAAGATTTTTTGGAGCATCAAATGAATTTGTAAATGTCAGCATAATGATAGGAAAAGATTTTACTAATGAGAGGTGCTGTCAAAATTTTTTGAGTGATTATCCTTATGTGACTCACCAGCCCTCTAAGCTAATTATCAAAGGGGTGGGTATGAACTCTCTGCTGATTTTGCTTTAGCAGTACTGAGAATGAATGAAGAGAGAGCTTGTTCTTAATATGACCTTCTTCGTCTAGTCTTTGTTTATCTAGTTCCGTTTCAAAGCTGCATTTTTGTTAAGCTGCCACTGGCCGTGGTCACAGAATTCTCTGCTTTCGTCAAAGGTGATCCCATTGTAAAAAGTGCCATTTCTTTGGGACTACACAATTAGAACCCTACCAGTGGTTAGTGTTAGGAAGCCCAACCCCTCTGACAGCTAACATTCATGGATCCATTTTCTGCAAATGGAAAATGTGAAACTTAAGAGAAAATGCAGCCCTTATTATTTGTATTTAATTATGCTCTAGTGGGAAATAATGGCTGTAGACTCTTTCCCTTTAATGGCCAATTTTAAGCATTTTGCAGCATACTACCTCCTCAGCTCGGCTTCCTGACAAAGTCCAATTTTGCTGCCTCAGGGTAAATGCTCAATTTTCCTAATATTAATTTAGACAGTTGCAGTTTCCCATCTAAATAATTAGTCTCTATATGAAACTTGGGTAATAAATGAAATTTAAAATAAATAATGAATGAATCTCTTAAGTCAATAACATTGATCTAGCACTCTCTTAAAATCAAATTGTGAAACAGCAATTTCTTTTGATTGGAATTATAGCATACAGCTAGAAAACATGATTGACATTTTACTTTTTGGTCAGTTATTGAATATAAAACTAATTTTAAGGTTCTGAGTAGTTTCTACATTTGCTTTAATTGTATTTAAAGAGTATATAAAATGTGTACACATTCATGCATTTCAGCAAATGCACAATGAATGTGCAAGAATCTATGTAAATGGACATCCTTAAAACACTGTAACTGCATTTTATGAGGATGTAAATTTTAAAATATCTTTTTGAAAAATAATTCACTTTAACTCTCCAGAGACCAAACCATTCATTAGATTAGAGAAAGTGAGGACGTGTTTTCTGTGGTTAGCATCTGTGGTCAAAATAGCTTAAGCTTCCAGTTGAAATAACAGCACAAGGGTCATTTTCCCCTTTTTTCTTTTACTTGAAGCCAACGTTATAACTTTTCTACTTTGTAGAATTGTTTTCTGTGCAAAATGATATTAAAATGGGGTCTAGGGTTACCTTCCTGGATCTGATATCATTCATTCTTTCAGTAACCTGAATCCTTTCTTTTATAACTTTTCTGAGATTTATGACAGCAGAATTGTGTTTATTAGCATTAAAATGGAGCTTTATGTCTCTATTACTGAGGCCATTTCTGAGATTCAGAACTGTCAAGCCATCTTATCTGATATCAGCCCTGATTAATATACCTCAAAGAGTAACCCCCAGGGCAGCTTGGCTTCAAATATGATCGGTGGCAGATGATCAGTAAAGAACAGTTTGCTAAAGGACACTGAAAATCTTGTACTATGGGGAAGCTTAAGGAACACATAGGTCACTGTGAATGTCTGGAAATCTAATTCATCTCTTTTCATAATTCTTATGAATATGCAAATGGGTGTAATCTATCCAGCCCTTGGGTATACTCTCCGGAGCTTCTATGCACCATATGACTCTCCACCATCCCAGCCTCCTGGAAGCTATTGTCCAAAGTCTCCTACAATCTTTTTGTCTTTATTTTTTTTTTCCCTTTTCCTCCTCAGACTCCTCTACTCTTAAATGTAAGTAACAGACTTTATCTTTTTTCCCCTCTATTTAAAACATCTTCTGTTTCTTGATTTATGAAATCAGGATAAACTCTTTAAAATATTTAGCAATTCCTGTAGGATCTTTTGTTTCTTTCTTTCCTTTTTTTTTTTTTTTTTTTTTTGTTGTTGTCCTGAAGACATCCACTCACTACTATCATCTCATAGTTCCAACCCTGTTCTATTTATGCCTCTCTTTCTGGTTCTAATTTTCTTTTTAGGTCTCACTTAACCTTGAGCTCTGATTTACATGCCCATTACTATCCGAGTCTCATGTGCTCTGTCCTTCTTGTAAACTCCTAAAGCTTTTATTATTTGTAGCAATAAATGGTTATTAGTTTTTACCATCTTAAATTATTCATGAACCCATCTTATCTTTCTTACTAAATTGAAACATCTCTGAGGGAAGGAAATATGCCAAATGAATGATCCCTCCTTGTGTAGCACAGGACACAGTGACTCTCTGAGTCAGCACAGCTGTTTTTGAAAGGTCGGCTGTTGGAATTTGTATTTGCAGTGTACTTTGTTATTTTCTTTGTTGAAGTTTTGGTTCTCTATCTCAGTTACAAGGTCTTGTAGGATAGGGACCGGGTATGTCTGTCACAAAAGGAAAAAGTGAACTTACTTGGCATTCACTGTTTCTTCCTCATTTGTACTTTTCCTGTGCTCAGTGTCTTAATACTCTTCTAGGCCATTAAGATCTGATCCCACAGGAGTCTTTTTTTGCAGTATTAGGCACGTCCGCTTGTATGCTATTTTGACCAGTTCTCTTGACTTTTTCATTACTTTAGCCTCAGAACTTTTTCCTTTCATTTACATGTTTGTTTGTTTCTGTGTTTGTTTAAAAAGCGTATTACATTTGCTAGGGGTGCGAAGCCTGGGATCAGACTTTCTAAGTTAGAAGTCGGTTTTAGATACCTGTAGCTGTGTGACATTTGGTAAATTATTTATTGCTAACATGTTTGTATAATGATCAGTAAAATTCAGCTGTTAACAATACCGGCTTGCTAAGGCCACTGTGAGAACTAACTGACAAAATGTATGTAAATCTCTTAGCTGGGTGACGGACATATAGAAAGTGCACAATAAATGTTAGTGACTATTGAGAAAGGTACTACGTACAGATTCTAGGAAGATAATGGTGGCAGCGTGGATTCTCATTTCTGGAATTTTAAAGCCAATGCTCTTAGACAGCATTTATAATAAAACTAAGTGGCAGTGTGTCCCAGTGGATCTCAAAACACAAGAGAGTGAGGACAAATCACCCATAACTGCATGACCTACATGCTGTTGATGTCGTCTCTGGAGGAAAAAGAAGAAAGTACCAGGTGGCAACTGACTGTCCTGACAAGGGTAGAGTCCCAAAGAGCTAATACATATTTGCTGGAGATCACAGTAGTTCTACATGAAGAGCCGTCAAAATTAGGAGGAATTTTCCCCATGCTAAGTAGATGAGTACAAGGGCGGATAGTAAGAAAATCTGAAGGAGCTGAAGCAGCCTCAAAACTGAGGAGTCAAGGCTCATTTATGTTTCAAGGCTCCATACTTGAGGAGAAACTCTGAGAGTGGAATCAAAACTGTAGAAGACAGGGACAACAAAGATGAGGAAAAGGGAGCTCCAGACTAAAATGGGCAAGGAGAACTCAGAAAACCCAGGAGAAAAGTTCACCATATATTGGAACACTATTCAAAAGCAATAGATGAGAATGTTGTGAAATGGAAAAAAAAAAAAGGAATAAAAAATCCTGAATATCAACTCCGAAAATTCAAGAAAAAGTAAATTAAAATGACACAAAAAAGGATAAGATAAACATAACAATAAAAATACCCCCAAAATCGGGGCGCCTGGGTGGCTCAGTTGGTTAAGCAACTGCCTTCGGCTCAGGTCGTGATCCTGGAGTCCCTGGATCGAGTCCCGCATCGGGCTCCCTGCTCGGCAGGGAGTCTGCTTCTCCCTCTGACCCTCCCCCCTCTCATGCTCTCTCTGTCTCCCATTCTCTCTCTCAGATAAATTAATAAAAAATTAAAAAAAAAATACCCCCAAAAGACATACCCACAAAATAAATCAAAATTGTAACCTAGTGGGGCTGCTATAACTAAGTACCACAAACAAGTGGCTTAAAACAACCCAATTTATTCTCACCATTTTGAAGACTAATAAGTCTAATGTTAACGTATTAGTAGGTTTATGATCCCTCTGAAGGCTCTAGGGAAGAACTCTTCCTTGACTCTTCTAGGTTCTGATGGTTGCTCACTATCTTTGGCTTGTAGACCCATCACTGTAATCTCTGCCTGATCTTCACATCGCCTTTTCTGTGTCTCTATCTCTGCGTCTTCACATGGCATTCTCTGCTCTGTGAGTCTGTGTCCAAATTCTCACCTTATAAGGACACCAGTGATTGGATTTGGGCCCACTCTAATCCAGTATGATCTGATCTTAACTTGATTAAATTGCAAAGATACTAGTGCCAGTTAAAATCCTATTCACAGGTATCAGGGGTTAGGATTCAAAACATCTTTAGGAGATACAATTCAAACCAAAACAGGGACATAAGACATGAGTAAATGGAGATAATTACATAATTATCATAACTATAATTCAGGAAATAATTAGAAATAAAGGGAAATTAGTTTGGAAATGAAGACAAAATTAGAAGGAAAAACTAAAGGAATAAACAACATAGATTATAACTTATGAGATATATCAGATAAAAATTTAAAATGAAGGAAAAATAAATAGAAAGAAAAACAAAACTGAAGGAAAAATTTTGCAAGCTTGAAAGTAACAGGCAAATGCTAAAGACAAGCAAAAGAAGATCCAAAATACTGATAAAAGGAGTCACTGAAAAAGAAAATAAACCAGGGAAGTAAAAGAAATTCTAAAAACTATACCTAAAATATACTTTTAAAAAATTAAAAAAAAAAAACCTACAAATTGAAATAACATACTAAACATAAGAATGTGACCCCAAATGAACAAAACCAAGACACATTCTGGTAAAGTCAGTGTACCTTAAAGGAAAAAAAAAATTTATTTGGGCATCAAAAACAAAAAAAAAATCACATGACTATAAAGCAAAGAAAATTAGATTATCTTCCATTTCTAGACAGCATTGGAATAAAATGAGTAGCGTATTAAAATTTCTAAGGAAAGAATCTGTGATCCAGGTTTAAAAGGGCAGAGATAAACTGTTATAACATGCAAGAACTCAGAATATTTTATTTCCTTCCTGAAAAATCTACTAGAGAATGGTATTCATAAAAGTGAAATGACTACAGACATATACAAAAGGACAGGTGGTGAGCATTAACTATGTAGTTCCCTGTAGAATATAAATAAGCAAGTGTTAAGAGAGAAAAAGTACAGTGCATACTTACCATGTACTAGTACAGTGCATAATGATTATACTCTAACTATATAGAGAGTACAGTATAAAAAAGGGGAGTGAGAATGGAGAAAACAGGCATTTTTTTTAACATGTCCAGTAATAATATTGGTGGTAGTGTTTGTAGGGTTATTTTGAGACTATATTCTGCTGTTGGAAGAAGGAGATACAGATATTATCTGTATGTTAAAGAATAGATTAAGTACAAACTCTATTTGAAATGGAGGTGTCAGTAGGAGCTCATGAAGGATTCCATCTTAAATGTATATCAGGGGCGCCTGGGTGGCTCAGTCCTTAAGCATCTGCCTTTGGCTCAGGTCATGGTCCCAGGGTCCTGGGATCAAACCCAGCATCTGGCTCCCTGCTCAGTGGGAAGCCTGTTCTCCTTCTCCCACTCCCCCTGCTTGTGTTCCCTCTCTTGCTGTCTCTCTCTCTGTCGAATAAATAAAAATAAAAAAATAAATCTAAAAAAAAAAGATTTAAATGTTTATCAACTTTTGTTCTACTTAGTGAGACAGTCTAGACAAAGTGACCAGCTTAGTAACGGGGAACACCCCTAGTGAGCAGATTGTGATCTTAAAATATCATATTGCACTAAAAGTAATTATAGCTTCTTAGAGAAATTGTTGGCTCTAGATCTGGGGGCAGGAGATGCACTAACTAAGCCTGGAGAAGGTTGTGTGATAGTAGACAATAAGGAAAGTTTCAAATGCCATTAAGGTCATGTCAGAAGGATTCAAGACAACTTGAGGCTCCACTGGCCAATGATAGGACAATTTGTACCTTTTTAATGATAAAGGCTAAGCTATAGTGTCCAAGCAAGAAATTTTGGGTAATAAAGCTATAAAGTAATGTAAGAAGGTCATTGCTATAAATGGTGATCACTTAGGGAGAGGGGAGATTAAGGCACTTTGCAATTGGAACCAGGTACTTGCAAGAGGCTTCTGGAATGATTGGCAAAATTCTATTTCTTGATCTGGATAGTAAATAAAAAGGTATAATAATAATTAATTAAGCTACACACTTAATTTTGTGTTTTCTGCATTTTATTTTGCAATTTTTAAAAGCATTAGAGGTAGCAGCAAGTAAAAGGGAGAAGGTCCAATGGCTATTTCCCCCCAAATCCCAAATAAATGATTACACATTTTTTTCTTAAGCATCACTGTTCTGTGCCCACTTCTAACAGCAAATTAGGCAGAACTAATAGTATCCTGAGACTTCTGAAATACTCTACTCTCATCCTTTTATGAAATGACTTATATTACAATATTCAAGGTTTTCTCATCCAGCTAATAGGAAGCAAGTAGTATGATTTCAGATTATCTAAATTTTTTTCATCAAGATGGTCAATTAAAAAAATCTCATCAATATCAAATGACTTTAATTAGCATAGTTTACATGAACATCTATAAGTTTATAGAATAATGATATGCTTAGATCCTGCTAGAAATCCCTTTAGGCTCATATGATGCATTAAATTAACTTAAAAATGAGGGAACATAAATCTATATACCCATCTAGTCTAATTTCCTGAAAGTTTTTGTTAACTTCCCAGAGAGCGGGTTCACTAGATGTAAGATAATTAAATTAAAAGAAAAAAAAAAAACACAGAAAAGCTTAAGATATATAAGATGCTGGGATGGGGCCTAAGAATTTGTATTTGCCCACATACATCAAGTGACCTTTTAAGAGTTATAGTGAATTCTCTTCTCATTCCTTAACTCATTCCCTCTCTCTCTTCCTCTTTCTCTCTCTGAATATATATATATCAAATTGTTTAGCACATAATCTTTGAGAAACTCAGAAAGAAATTGAGAAACTAAGCACAAGCTATAATTCTAAAGGATGATTATATCTAGGAATATACAATGAGAGAAGATTCCTGTTTCATTTCTTCCTGAAGCCATAGTATTAACTGGTTTACTTGAGACATCCTGAATTTTAAAAATTTCTTTTTACTTTAACCAGGGATTTTTATAAAACATCTCCTCATTTACTACAATATTTTTTGTTCCTGTGTAAAGTTGTGTGGTTTCCATTATTCTTGTAATATACTATTTTTTATTAATTTTATTCTAATTTGTTATACATACTTGAATTACGGAAATTGGATTTTTGAGGTTTTTGCTATATTTATTAGCGGGTTATTCTTGATATAGATGAAAACTATTGAATATGATTTGTTTTGTAATCAGTTATCTTACAAAGCAATCATATATCTTATATTTAAGATGTTATACCTTTTAAAATGCATTATTGGTTTGATAACTACTTTTATGAGAAACATTTAAAAATGAAGAAAGAAAAACATCTACTGCATCATAATTACACATAAATTTTAAGGCACATTCCATTTGTGGAATCATTTGGAATATTTCCAATTTTGAAAGCATTAATGTATAAAAAAACTTTGCATCTTGGAATTGAGGACAATTCTATATATTATAATTGTTTCAAGGGGAATTTCATGGTTAGTTTTAAGAAGCAAGTATATCATCAGCAAATAATTATTTATCCTCTATCTTCAGTTTTTTTTTTTTCCAATTTCCTTTGCAAAGTACATCATCAAGAACTTTCAAAAACATGTTAAGTGATCTAATTGATAGTGGGTAGTTTTGTCTTGTTTCTGAATTTTGTGAAAATGTATCTAAGATTTTCTCTTAGATTTGATGTAGTTTCTTAGTGTATGTATGTATACACATCAAATACATGTGTTTATGTATATGTATATATGTATGTAACATATATATGTGTATATTTAAATGTAGTATATGCATGTTTTTGGATTATGTACAGTAATGCCCATTTCATTTTTGCATTTTGACTCTATTTATGCAATTACTATCATTAGTAGTTCTTTTAATCCATTCAGTCAACAAATCTATATTGAGTGATTCTTATGTGTCAAAAATCATAGTCATTTGTAAGGGATAAATGTGATTCTTATCTCATAGAACTTACATACCTATTTAGAGAGGGAGATATTGATCAGATAATCACAGTAATGAATGTGAAAGCAAATAAGAGCTAATATAAATATATCAAACTTATTGTGTGTCAGACACTTTCATAAGTGTTTTAAATATATTATTTTGTTTAATCCCTAAAACATGGTGGTGAAAAAGATGTTATTATCATTATCTATTTTAGAACAGAGAAAACATAGGGAAAAAGAGGTTAAGTAACTTGCTCATGATCACGCAGTAAATCAAGGACAGAGCCAGGATCCAATACAATCAGGCAAACTGAAATAATGGCCTTAGGAAAAGGAACATAGCTCTCTGAGAATATTTAACAAAGAAACTCATTCTAGAGTGTGCCTTAAGGAAGAGTCATCTGTAGGAAAAATTTAACCAGAGAAAGAAAATTATTAAAGGCATTCAGAACACAGTGAGTGGTAGATCCAAAGGCCCTGCAGTGAGAAGAAATAGGGCCTCCCCCATGCGGTGATAGATGCTCAGGGGGATAACAGATAAGGAAAGGAAGTGTGTTGTGAGATGACACTGAAGACAGAAATAAGGACCAAGCTCTGCTTCATGGGTTGGGTTAAAGATTTTGATCTTTATCCAAAGATCATCAGAAAGTAACCAGCAAATTTTAATTCTCTGTGGAGAGTGAGGGACAGTGTAAATACAAGGAAATGACACAAGTTCAGAATGCTTTATAGAAAGCTTACTTTGTCTAAAATGGGAAAGGGTTTGGAAGATGGGATATGGGGAGATCACATGGTAGAGCATTACAGTAGTCATAATGAGAGATAATGGTAGTGTTTATTAAGGTGATCATGCTGAAGATAGGGGAAAGTGGTCAATTTAGAGATATTCTAATATTTAGCGATATTCCATTTTAGGATTTGGAGATGAATTAGAAATGAGAGTGAGGGAGAGTTAGGTGATAAGAAAGGCTCATATATTTCTTTTTTTAAAGTTTTTATTTTACTTCCAGTTAGTTGACGTATAGTGTAATATTAGATTCTGCAATATAGTGATTCAGCACTTTCATACAACACCCTCATTCACACATCTCATCACAAGTGCACTCCTTAATCCCCATCACAAGTGCTCATCACA